>NW_025228085.1:289604-324002 GCF_018294505.1 Triticum aestivum
TTTCCTTTTTTCTCTCTTTTTTTTCTTTATCTTCTTTTTCTCCCTCTTTCCAAGACAAACTAGATAAGATGCAGATTCGATCAGGCGAAGATGTGAGTGACCTCAACTATGATTATGACAATAAACAGTGCGTAGCACGTGGTGGAAATTGGTGGATTGGATGGTGGATAGCGGATGGGATAATGATGCAGCGGCTGCGTGACTAATGTGAACAGAACTCGAAACTCTAAAGGAACTAGACACTAAGACCAGCAACTCGACACGATGATGCAACCGATAATTCAACTATGCAAGCAATGAAAAGAAAATTGCAAAGGCTCAGACTGGCTTGGACCAAGGATGAATAGATCTAACTCTTTTTTGTGGCTTTTTCTTGGACAATAGGTAAGAAAATAAATCTAATCTAGGAAAACTGGAAATTCTCACCGAGCAACCTGAAAACTGATACCACTTGATAGAGGCGGGGTGTCCCGATCTTTCGATGAGATGATAACTATCGATTTGGTGGAGATGACTTTGACGATCCGACTACAAACGTGCACGACGTTGCGCCTTAGCAATCGCTAAACCAATCTCCTGAGGTTACTGACGATGCCGGAAGCACGGTCAGCCTGACCACGAAGGTCTATTCCTGCAAGCAATCGAAGAACGAGCAAGAATATGATAAAGCAATCTGAATATTGCAAATATATATGAGGTATTGATAATGGTGGGGATCCGTAAGCGGTCTTGGTCTGGTCGTTGTACACAAACGAAGTACACGAAGTTGCAATGGCTAACTTTTAACTAAACAAATCCCAAGGAAAAGCTACTAGATGGATCTACTTATATAGGAGCAAGGGGTGGCGGCCAAGGAGGTGGGAGGACGTCCCAAGGCAGCCTAAAACTAAATCTAGGTCGTACAAGGCCAATGGGCCCAAGTGGAGGTGATGTAACACCTTTGGACTTGTAGTTTGACTCGGATTCTGCTGCAGCATCAGATTGTTTCGTCCACAACTCAATGCTCCGGACGAATTTGAAGGTGATTCCAATTGGGTTGGAAAGTGCACGAAATCTAGTTTCCAACAAAAAAAAAATCACCCAATTCGGAGTCCGTATGAAAAACTTGTGTGCGTTTTGAGTTAGGTGTGTCTGTGCAGTCCGAATCTGAATCCAGAACGTGAGAGACTTGGACTCTATCTTCTCTTGGGCCAAAAGTGACGTGAGAGAACTTTTTGGACAGCAAATAAACATCTCTTTCTTCCTTATCTTCATATTTGGATTGTACAAATGTCCCATACACCTGCAATTAGACAAAACACAAAAGTGTGTGAAGTATTTTTGTTCTGTATAACATAAATAGATTATTGAATAGTTTGCACTAGAAATCACCTGACAAATATGCATATATGCAATATTTTTGGTCATATCCAAGGTAGTCATGTCCTCATCAACAGAACTCGAAACTCTAAAGGAACTAGACACTAAGACCAGCAACTGACACGACGATGCAACCGATAATTCAACTATGCAAGCAATGAATAGAAAATTGGAAAGGCTCAGACTGGCTTGGATAAAGGATGAACAGATCTAACTTTTTTTGTGGCTTTTTCTTGGACAATAGGTAAGAAAATAAATCTAATCTAAGAAAAACTGGAAATTCTCACCGAGCAACCTGAAAACTGATACCACTTGATAGAGGCGAGGGTCCCGATCTTTCGATGAGATGATAACTATCGATTTGGTGGAGACGACTTTGACAATCCGACTACAAACGTGCATGACGTTGCGCCTTAGCAATCGCTAAACCAATCTCCTGAGGTTACTGACGACGCCGGAAGCACGGTCAGCCTGACCACGAAGGTCTATTCCTGCAAGCAATCAAAGAACGAGCAAGAATATGATAAAGCAATCTGAATATTGCAAATATATATGAGGTATTGATAATGGTGGGGATCCGGAAGCGGTCTTGGTCTGGTCGTTGGACACAAACGAAGTACACGAAGTTGCAATGGCTAACTTTTAACTAAACAAATCCCAAGGAAAAAGCTACTAGATGGATCTACTTATATAGGAGCAAGGGGTGGCGGCCAAGGAGGTGGGAGGACGTCCCAAGGCAGCCTAAAACTAACCCTAGGTCGTACAAGGCTCATGGGCCCAAGTGGAGGTGATGTAACACCTTTGGACTTGTAGTTTGACTCGGATTCTACTGCAGCATCAGATTGTTTCGTCCACAACTCAACGCTCCGGACGAATTTGAAGGTGATTCCAATTGGGTTGGAAAGTGCACGAAATCTAGTTTCCAACAAAAAAAGAATCACCCAATTCGGAGTCCGTATGAAAAACTTGTGTGCGTTTTGAGTCAGGTGTGTCTGTGCAGTCCGAATCTGAATCCAGAACGTGAGAGACTTGGACTCTATCTTCTCTTGGGCCAAAAGTGACGTGAGAGAACTTTTTGGATAGCAAATAAACATCTCTTTCTTCCTTATCTTCATATGTGGATTGTACAAATGTCCCATACACCTGCAATTAGACAAAACACAAAAGTGTGTGAAGTATTTTTGTTCTGGATAACATAAATAGATTATTGAATAGTTTGCACTCGAAATCACCTGACAAATATGCATATATGCAATATTTTTGGTCATATCCAAGGTAGTCATGTCCTCATCAGTATGTGTGGGGAAACAAGAGATAGGGTTGATTTCGGACCCCTCCACCAAGGGCCACGAACTTCCCCCTCTCTTCCTCCATATATACAGCCCTTAGGGCACCGTTTAGACTTTGGGTTTTGTTTAGATTAAAAGTTCGCCATAGCTGCAACTTCGCGTACTTCGTTTGTGTTCAACGACCAGACAAAGGCGTCACAGAACCCCACCTTGATCAATATAGCTTTCATCTTATATTCGCAATATCCAGATTGCAATCTTAGATTCTTGCTTGTTCTTCATTTGCTCGCAGGAAACAGACCCTCGTGGTCAGGTTGATCGTGCTCCGGCGTGGTCAATAACCTCTCGGAGTTGGTTTAGCGATTGCTAAGGCGCGACGTCCTCGCACGTTCGTAGTCGGATCGTCAAAGTCGACTTCCACCAAAGCGATATCCATCATCTCATCGAAAGACGGGACACCTTTGCCTCTATCAAGTGGTATCAGATTTCCAGGTTGCTCGGTGAGATTTTACAGTTTTTCGTAGTTTAGATCGAGTATGTTCTTCATACCTACAGTCCACGAAAAAGCCACACAAAAAAAATTAGGGTTAGTTCATCATATCCGAACCAATCTGAGCCTTTGCATAATCTTTTTAGGGTTTTGCTTTGTTGAATTTGCGGTTGCATCGTCGTGTCTAGTTGCTGGTCTTAGAGTCTAGTCTTTTAGAGTTTCGAGTTCTGGTCATAAGTTGTCACGCCGCCGCCGCACCATCATCATCGCCCCTGCCATCTACCACCACCGCTTATCCGCCACCGCTTCGAATCCATATCCATATACCACCACCGCTGTCATATACTACCAGCGCTGCCATCTACCACCATATATCCACCACCAATCCGAGTTCTTATCATATTAGGTTTGTTTTCGAGATCCATCTAGATTCCGATTCGTGTTTCCTTGCCGGAGTAGGTGTTTCTGAGTGTTTTGAGACAGGTGCCATTATAGGAAGTTTTTTTTGAACCGTTTCCAGTTTTTGGGTCCGGGCAGTCGAAAAAACGAAAAAAAAATTTGGTCGAAAAAATTTCGTGCCCATCCTGTCAGTTTGACCTAGGAAGAGTTTTGAGACACTCGCCATTATAGTGATTTTTCACAAAAAAAAAGCAGCGCAAAAAAAAGAGCGAAAAAAAATTTCCAGAGTGTGCTTTTTCCTTGTTTATGTGCAGCGCCGTGATTTTGTTAGTGTTCTAGGCTCGCGTCTCTAGCACGGTCTAGCCTTGGACCAGCACAGTACCGTCGTTGAGCGTTTATTCAACTTTGCATCTCTGAATTGATTATTGCTGACCCTTTTTGCTACCATATTATAAGCCTTCCCAGCTCCACATACATCTACGTCGTGCGTTTGACTCTCCCTGGTAATCGCTCTATCCAAGCTTTGAGAGTTTTGACTACAAAGGTTGCCGATCACCGCCTGCTGCTGGGTAAGAACTGGTAAGAATTTGAGTTTTGCTTGACGGATTTGTGACACCCACCACCACCTCTTGTTAGTAGTCTGTAGGATCATATTCTTGTGTGTTTCTATTGCTGCTAACCATGCCAGGATCACAAGCCGACGAGACTGACTGGGAGAACATGACGAATAAGGATTTGCATGATAAATTTCAGCAAATGATGACTGGACAGGTGCAAGATGTGCTAAACAGATTTGAAGAGGCCATGGAGAAGATAGATGGCATGGAGAAGACGTTCGAAACAAAGCTCGATAACAAGTTTAATGAATTGCTCGCGCGTTTTCCACCACCACCACCCGCTGCACCTAACGCACCTCTCCAACAACAACAACAACGACTACCTCCACATCGCGAAACAGACCTTCGCCGAGCGAGCCATGTTCCTCTTGCGTTTGGCCAAACTGTTGGTGCTGCTGTTGATACTTCTGTGGCTCCTGCTGCTGATGCGGAGGAGGATGATTATGTGGGAGATTATGAGGATGAGGTTGATCAAAATCAGCACTACGTGCAGCCACCTTCACCACCACCAACAGGTCGACCTCAGGTATATATTCGTAATGGTAGGCCTGCACCACCACCTCAGGTACGAGATGATGTCCATATTCCTAAACTGAAATTGAATATTCCACCATTTGAGGGTAGATATGTTCCTGATATATATCTTACTTGGGAGTTAGAAACTGAACAACGATTTACATGTTTACAATATCCTGAGGAGAGACGAGTTGCTGCTGCTGTTTGTGCTTTCACTAGTTTTGCATGTGTATGGTGGTCTGAACATTGTAGATTATATCCTATTCCAACTACTTGGGCTGCTTTGAAAACAGCTATGCGTACTCGTTGGGTTCCACCATATTATCAACGTGAATTGCTTCAAAAATTACAGCGCTTAAGACAAGGAAAAAATTCTGTAGAAGAATATTATCAGGAATTACAAACTGGCATGATTAGATGTGGTATTGTTGAGGAGAATGAAGCTATGCTTGCATGTTTTCTGGGTGGATTAAATAGAGAGATTCAGACCATTCTAGACTATAAGGAGTATACTAATATCACTCGTTTATTCCATCTTGCTTGTAAAGCTAAACGTGAAGTGCAGGATCGACAAGCATTGGCGCGAACTAACTTTTCTGCAGGCCGACCTTCATCATGGACACCGCGTGCATCTTCTACTTCAACTGCACCAGCACCTCAATCACGTGCCTCCTCCAGTCGTGATACAAGAAAACAGGCACAACCACCATTATCTGCCAAGACCGCACCTGCTGGGCCTGCACAGAGTTCTTCTTCTTCCATGGCATCAACAGGGAACACAAGTGATATTATTTGTCGTCGTTGTAAGGGAGGAGGTCATTATGCGAGAGAATGCAAATCTCCGCGTGTGATGATTGCTACCGCGGATGGTGGATATGAGTCCGCTAGTGACTATGATGAGGACTTTGGCTCTTATTACACGTGAAGAACATGGTGGAGATGATTCTGATCATGAGACGCAATACATGGCTCCTGAAGACGCTGACAGGTATGAATGTTTAGTTGCTCAACGTGTTTTGAGTGTGCAGGTCACACAAGCTGAGCAAAATCAGAGGCACAATTTGTTCCATACCAAGGGAGTTGTGAAAGAACGTTCTGTGGGCGTCATCATAGATGGAGGGAGCTGCAACAACTTGGCTAGCATGGAGATGGTGGAGAAGCTTTCTCTCACCACAAGACCACATCCACATCCTTACTACATCCAATGGTTCAACAACAGCAGCAAGGTTAAGGTAACACGTACTGTTCGTGTGCATTTTAGTATATCTACATATGCTGATTATGTTGATTGTGATGTGGTACCTATGCAAGCATGTTCCTTATTACTTGGTAGACCATGGCAATTTGATAAAAATTCTGTACACCATGGTAGAAACAATCAGTATACTCTTGTTCATAAGGATAAAAATATTACTTTGCTTCCTATGACTCCTGATTCTATTTTGAAAGATGATATTAATAGAGCTAATAAAGCAAAACATGAGAAGAATAAGACTGAAAATCAGATTGTGGCAAAAGAATTTGAGCAACAAATGAAGCCTAATAATAAACCATATAGTGTTGCTTCGGAAATTAAATTGAAAAGTGCATGTTTATTTGCCACCAAATCTGATATTGATGAGCTAGTTTTCAGCAAATCTGTTTGCTATGCTTTTGTATGCAAAGAGGCATTATTTTCATTCGAGGACGTGCCTTCCTCTTTGCCTCCTGCTATCACTAACATTTTGCAGGAGTTCGCTGACGTCTTTCCACAAGACGTGCCACCGGGATTACCTCCTATTCGAGGGATTGAGCATCAGATCGACTTAATTCCCGGTGCTTCACTGCCAAACCTTGCACCATACCGTACCAATCCAGAGGAGACGAAGAAGATTATGCGTCAAGTACAAGAGCTTCTCGACAAAGGTTATATACGTGAATCCCTTAGTCCTTGTGCTGTTCCTATTATTCTAGTGCCGAAAAAGGATGGTACATCGCGTATGTGTGTTGATTGTAGAGGCATTAATAATATTACTATTCGCTATCGTCATCCTATTCCTAGGCTAGATGATATGCTTGATGAATTGAGTGGCTCTACAATATTCTCCAAAGTTGATTTGCGTAGTGGATACCATCAAATTCGTATGAAATTGGGGGATGAATGGAAAACAACATTTAAAACTAAGTTTGGATTATATGAGTGGTTAGTCATGCCTTTTGGGTTAACTAATGCGCCCAATACTTTCATGAGATAATGAACGAAGTTTTACGTGCTTTCATTGGACGATTTGTGGTAGTCTATTTTGATGATATACTGATTTATAACAGATCTTTGGAAGAACATTTGGAACATTTACGTGCTGTTTTTATTGCTCTATGTGATGCACGTTTGTTTGGTAACCTTGGGAAGTGCACCTTTTGCACCGACCGGGTATCTTTTCTTGGCTATGTTGTTACTCCACAGGGAATTGAAGTTGATAAAGCCAAGATTGAAGCTATTGAGAGTTGGCCGCAGCCCAAAACGGTCACACAAGTGAGGAGTTTTCTTGGCCTCGCTGGATTCTATAGGCGTTTTGTGAGAGATTTCAGCACCATTGCTGCACCTCTCAATGAGCTTACAAAGAAAGATGTGCCTTTTCTTTGGGGTACCGCACAGGAAGAAGCCTTCTCGGTATTGAAAGATAAGTTGACACATGCTCCTTTACTCCAACTTCCTGATTTTAATAAGACTTTTGAGCTTGAATGTGATGCTAGTGGAATTGGATTAGGAGGTGTGTTATTACAAGATGGCAAACCTGTTGCATACTTTTTTTCTGAAAAATTGAGTGGGCCTAGTCTGAATTATTTTACTTATGATAAAGAATTATATGCTCTTGTTCGGACTTTAGAAACATGGCAACATTATTTATGGCCCAAAGAACTTGTTATACATTCTGATCATGAATCTTTGAAACATATTAAAAGTCAAGCTAAACTGAATCGTAGACATGCTAAATGGGTTGAATTCATTGAGACTTTCCCTTATGTCATTAAACACAAGAAGGGAAAAGAAAATGTTATTGCTGATGCATTGTCTCGTCGCTATACTATGCTTTCACAACTTGACTTCAAAATATTTGGTTTGGAGACCATCAAAGATCAATATGTGCATGATGCTGATTTTAAAGATGTAATGCAGAATTGTAAAGAAGGAAGAATGTGGAACAAGTTTGTCGTTAACGATGGATTTGTGTTTCGTGCTAACAAGCTATGCATTCCAGCTAGCTCCGTTCGTATTTTGTTGTTGCAGGAGGCGCATGGAGGAGGATTAATGGGACACTTTGGCGTGAAGATGATGAGGACATCAATACAATTGTTACACCCACAGCCCCTGCTGCTATACATACTGGACCAATTACTAGAGCTCGTGCACGCCAACTAAATTACCAGGTACTTTCGTTTCTTGGTAATGATTCTAATATTCATGAGAATATGATGCTGCCTAAATTGGATACATTTGTTTTGCTTACAAATGAAGGGCCTAGCTTGGAGAAGGATGAACATTGGAACAAGAACGGAGTTACAAGTGATGATTTCAGGACTTTGAAGCCACCATAATGGGTGCATGAAGCCTTGGACGAAATATACAAGATGCCACTTCATAAATTTCGTCCCGAGGCTATTTTAGGTGCTGCGTCACCTTATTATTGGGCCAGGCCCATGTAATTTCGAAATACATAAGTATAGGCTATTTTTAGAGTCCGTATGTGTGGGGAAACAAGAGATAGGGTTGATTTCGGATCCCTCCACCAAGGGCCACGAAATTCCCCCCCTCTTCCTCCATATATACAGCCCTTAGGGCATCGTTTAGACTTTGGGTTTTGTTTAGATTAAAAGTTCGCCATAGCTGCAACTTCGCGTACTTCGTTTGTGTTCAACGACCAGACAAAGGCGTCACAGAACCCCACCTTGATCAATAAAGCTTTCATCTTATATTCGCCATATCCAGATTGCAATCTTAGTTTCTTGCTTGTTCTTCGTTTGCTCGCAGGAAACAGACCCTCGTGGTCAGGTTGATCGTGCTCCGGCGTGGTCAATAACCTCTTGGAGTTGGTTTAGCGATTGCTAAGGCGCGACGTCCTCGCACGTTCGTAGTCGGATCGTCAAAGTCGACTTCCACCAAAGCGATATCCATCATCTCATCGAAAGATCGGGACCCTCGCCTCTATCAAGTGGTATCAGATTTCCAGGTTGCTCGGTGAGATTTTACAGTTTTTCGTAGTTTAGATCGAGTCTGTTCTTCATACCTATAGTCCACGAAAAAGCCAAAAAAAAATTAGGGTTAGTTCATCCCATCCGAACCAATCTGAGCCTTGCATAATCTTTTCTGTATTTGCTTTGTTGAATTTGCGGTTGCATCGTCGTGTTCAGTTGCTGGTCTTAGCGTCTAGTCTTTTAGAGTTTCGAGTTCTGTTCACAAGTTGTCACGCCGTCGCCGCACCATCATCATCGCCCCTGCCATCTACCACCACCGCTCCGAATCCGTATCCATATACCACCACCAATCCGCTGCCATATACCACCACCATATATCCACCACCAATCCGAGTTCCTTGCTTATTAGGTTTGAGCAACAAATGAAGCCTAATAATAAACCATCTAGTGTTGCTTCTGAAATTAAATTGATAAGTGCATGTTTATTTGCCACCAAATCTGATATTGATGAGCTAGATTTCAGCAAATCTGTTTGCTATGCTTTTGTGTGCAAAGAGGCATTATTTTCATTCGAGGACGTGCCTTCCTCTTTGCCTCCTGCTGTCACTAACATTTTGCAGGAGTTCGCTGACGTTTTTCCACAAGACGTGCCATCGGGATTACCGCCTATTCGAGGGATTGAGCATCAGATCGACTTAATTCCCGGTGCTTCACTGCCAAACCGTGCACCATACCGTACCAATCCAGAGGAGACGAAGGAGATTATGCGTCAAGTACAAGAGCTTCTCGACAAAGGTTATATACGCGAATCCCTTAGTCCTTGTGCTGTTCCTATTATTCTAGTGCCGAAAAAGGATGGTACATCACGTATGTGTGTTGATTGTAGAGGCATTAATAATATTACTATTCGTTATCGTCATCCTATTCCTAGGCTAGATGATATGCTTGATGAATTGAGTGGCTCTACAATATTCTCCAAAGTTGATTTGCGTAGTGGCTACCATCAAATTCGTATGAAATTGGGAGATGAATGGAAAACAGCATTTAAAACTAAGTTTGGATTATATGAGTGGTTAGTCATGCCTTTTGGGTTAACTAATGCACCTAGTACTTTCATGAGATTAATGAACGAAGTTTTACGTGCTTTCGTTGGACGATTTGTGGTAGTCTATTTTGATGATATACTGATTTATAGCAGATCTTTGGAAGAACATTTGGAACATTTACGTGCTGTTTTTATTGCTCTACGTGATGCACGTTTGTTTGGTAACCTTGGGAAGTGCACCTTTTGCACCGACCGAGTATCTTTTCTTGGCTATGTTGTTACTCCACAGGGAATTGAAGTTGACAAAGCCAAGATTGAAGCTATTGAGAGTTGGCCGCAGCCCAAAACGGTCACACAGGTGAGGAGTTTTCTTGGCCTCACTGGATTCTATAGGCGTTTTGTGAGAGATTTCAGCACCATTGCTGCACCTCTCAACGAGCTTACAAAGAAGGATGTGCCTTTTGTTTGGGGTACCGCACAGGAAGAAGCCTTCACGGTATTGAAAGATAAGTTGACACATGCTCCTTTACTCCAACTTCCTGATTTTAATAAGACTTTTGAGCTTGAATGTGATGCTAGTGGAATTGGATTAGGAGGTGTGTTATTACAAGATGGCAAACCTGTTGCATACTTTTCTGAAAAATTGAGTGGGCCTAGTCTGAATTATTCTACTTATGATAAAGAATTATATGCTCTTGTTCGGACTTTAGAAACATGGCAACATTATTTATGGCCCAAAGAATTTGTTATACATTCTGATCATGAATCTTTGAAACATATTAAAAGTCAAGCTAAACTGAATCGTAGACATGCTAAATGGGTTGAATTCATTGAGACTTTCCCTAATGTCATTAAACACAAGAAGGGAAAAGAAAATGTTATTGCTGATGCATTGTCTCGCCGCTATACTATGCTTTCACAACTTGACTTCAAAATATTTGGTTTGGAGACCATCAAAGATCAATATGTGCATGATGTTGATTTTAAAGATGTAATGCAGAATTGTAAAGAAGGAAGAATGTGGAACAAGTTTCTCATTAACGATGGATTTGTGTTTCGTGCTAACAAGCTATGCATTCCAGCTAGCTCCGTTCGTCTTTTGTTGTTGCAGGAGGCGCATGGAGGAGGATTAATGGGACACTTTGGCGTGAAGAAGACGGAGGACGTACTTGCTACACATTTCTTTTGGCCAAAGATGAGACGGGATGTTGAGCGTTTTATTGCTCGATGCACTACATGTCAAAAAGCTAAGTCACGACTCAATCCTCATGGTTTATATATGCCTTTGCCTGTACCTAGTGTTCCTTGGGAGGATATATCTATGGACTTTGTTTTAGGTTTACCTCGAACAAAGAAGGGGAGGGATAGCATATTTGTTGTCGTGGATAGATTCTCGAAAATGGCACACTTTATACCATGTCATAAAAGCGATGATGCTGTTAATGTTGCTGATTTGTTCTTTCGTGAAATTATTCGCTTGCATGGTGTGCCAAATACTATTGTTTCAGATCGTGATACTAAATTTCTTAGCCACTTTTCGAGATGTTTATGGGCTAAGTTGGGGACTAAACTGCTTTTTAGTACTACTTATCACCCCCAAACTGATGGACAAACTGAAGTAGTCAATAGAACGTTGTCTACTATGCTTAGGGCTGTTTTGAAGAATAATAAGAAAATGTGGGAGGAATGCTTGCCTCATATTGAATTTGCTTATAATCGTTCATTGCATTCTACTACTAAGATGTGCCCTTTTGAAGTTGTGTATGGTTTCCTACCTCGTGCACCTATTGATTTGTTGCCTCTTCCATCTTCGGAGAAGGTTAATTTTGATGCTACACAACGTGCTGAATTGATTTTAAAAATGCATGAGTTAACTAAGGAAAACATTGAGCGTATGAATGCTAAATATAAACTTGCTGGAGATAAGGGTAGAAAACATGTTGTGTTTGCACCTGGAGATCTTGTTTGGTTACATTTGCGTAAGGATAGATTTCCTGATTTGCGCAAATCAAAACTAATGCCACGTGCTGATGGTCCCTTTAAGGTGTTAGAGAAAATAAATGATAATGCATATAAACTTGAGCTGCCTACAGATTTTGGGGTTAGTCCCACTTTTAACATTGCAGATTTGAAGCCTTATTTGGGTGAGGAAGATGAGTTTCCGTCGAGGACGACTTCATTTCAAGAAGGGGAGGATGATGAGGACATCAATACCATTGTTACACCCACAGCCCCTACTGGTACATATACGGGACCAATTACTAGACCTCGCGCACGCCAATTAAATTATCAGGTACTTTCGTTTCTTGGTAATGATTCTAATGTTCATGAGAATATGATGCTGCCTAAATTGGATACATTTGTTTTGCTTACAAATGAAGGGCCTAGCTTGGAGAAGGATGAACATTGGAGCAAGAACAAGCATGGAGATGATGCCATGCGCAAGGGGAACAAGAACGGAGTTACAAGTGATGATTTCAGGACTTTGAAGCCACCATAATGGGTGCATGAAGCCTTGGACGAAATATACAAGATGCCATTTCATAAATTTCATCCCGAGGCTATTATAGGTGCCGCGTCACCTTTTTATAGGCTCATGTAATTCCGAAATACATAAGTATAGGCTATTTTTAGAGTCCATATGTGTGGGGAAACAAGAGATAGGGTTGATTTCGGACCCCTCCACCAAGGGCCACGAAATTCCCCCTCTCTTCCTCCATATATACAGCCCTTAGGGCACCGTTTAGACTCTGGGTTTTGTTTAGATTAAAAGTTCGCCATAGCTGCAACTTTGCGTACTTCGTTTGTGTTCAACGACCAGACAAAGGCGTCACAGAACCCCACCTTGATCAATAAAGCTTTCATCTTATATTCGCAATATCCAGATTGCAATCTTAGTTTCTTGCTTGTTCTTCGTTTGCTCGCAGGAAACAGACCCTCGTGGTCAGGTTGATCGTGCTCCGGCGTGGTCAATAACCTCTCAGAGTTGGTTTAGCGATTGCTAAGGCGCGACGTCCTCGCACGTTCGTAGTCGGATCGTCAAAGTCGTCTTCCACCAAAGCGATATCCATCATCTCATCGAAAGACGGGACACCTTTGCCTATATCATTTATATTTAGCATTCATACGCTCAATGTTTTCCTGAGTTAACTCATGCATTTTTAAAATCAATTCAGCATGTTGTTTAGCATCAAAATTAACCTTCTCCGAAGATGGAAGAGGCAACAAATCAATAGGTGCACGAGGTAGGAAACCATACACAACTTCAAAAGGGCACATCTTAGTAGTAGAATGCAATGAACGATTATAAGCAAATTCAATATGAGGCAAGCATTCCTCCCACATTTTCTTATTATTCTTCAAAACAGCCCTAAGCATAGTAGACAACGTTCTATTGACTACTTCAGTTTGTCCAACAGTTTGGGGGTGACAAGTAGTACTAAAAAGCAGTTTAGTCCCCAACTTAGCCCATAAACATCTCCAAAAGTGGCTAAGAAATTTAGTATCACGATCTGAAACAATAGTATTTGGCACACCATGCAAGCGAATAATTTCACGAAAGAACAAATCAGCAACATTAACAGCATCATCGCTTTTATGACATGGTATAAAGTGTGCCATTTTCGAGAATCTATCCACGACAACAAATATGCTATCCCTCCCCTTCTTTGTTCGAGGTAAACCTAAAACAAAGTCCATAGATATATCCTCCCAAGGAACACTAGGTACAGGCAAAGGCATATATAAACCATGAGGATTGAGTCGTGACTTAGCTTTTTGACATGTAGTGCATCGAGCAATAAAACGCTCAACATCCCGTCTCATCTTTGGCCAAAAGAAATGTGTAGCAAGTACGTCCTCCGTCTTCTTCACGCCAAAGTGTCCCATTAATCCTCCTCCATGCGCCTCCTGCAACAACAAAAGACGAACGGAGCTAGCTGGAATGCATAGCTTGTTAGCACGAAACACAAATCCATCGTTAATGAGAAACTTGTTCCACATTCTTCCTTCTTTACAATTCTGCATTACATCTTTAAAATCAGCATCATGCACATATTGATCTTTGATGGTCTCCAAACCAAATATTTTGAAGTCAAGTTGTGAAAGCATAGTATAGCGGCGAGACAATGCATCAGCAATAACATTTTCTTTTCCCTTCTTGTGTTTAATGACATAAGGGAAAGTCTCAATGAATTCAACCCATTTAGCATGTCTACGATTCAGTTTAGCTTGACTTTTAATATGTTTCAAAGATTCATGATCAGAATGTATAACAAATTCTTTGGGCCATAAATAATGTTGCCATGTTTCTAAAGTCCGAACAAGAGCATATAATTCTTTATCATAAGTAGAATAATTCAGACTAGGCCCACTCAATTTTTCAGAAAAGTATGCAACAGGTTTGCCATCTTGTAATAACACACCTCCTAATCCAATTCCACTAGCATCACATTCAAGCTCAAAAGTCTTATTAAAATCAGGAAGTTGGAGTAAAGGAGCATGTGTCAACTTATCTTTCAATACCGTGAAGGCTTCTTCCTGTGCAGTACCCCAAAGAAAAGGCACATCTTTCTTTGTAAGCTCATTGAGAGGTGCAACAATGGTGCTGAAATCTCTCACAAAACGCCTATAGAATCTGATAGAGGCAAAGGTGTCCCGTCTTTCGATGAGATGGTGGATATCGCTTTGGTGGCAGTCGACTTTGACGATCCGACTACGAACGTGCGAGGACGTCGCGCCTTAGCAATCGCTAAACCAACTCCGAGAGGTTATTGACCACGCCGGAGCACGATCAACCTGACCACGAGGGTCTGTTTCCTGCGAGCAAACGAAGAACAAGCAAGAAACTAAGATTGCAATCTGGATATTGCGAATATAAGATGAAAGCTTTATTGATCAAGGTGGGGTTCTGTGACGCCTTTGTCTGGTCGTTGAACACAAACGAAGTACGCGAAGTTGCAGCCATGGCGAACTTTTAATCTAAACAAAACCCAAAGTCTAAACGATGCCCTAAGGGCTGTATATATGGAGGAAGAGGGGGGAATTTCGTGGCCCTTGGTGGAGGGGTCCGAAATCAACCCTATCTCTTGTTTCCCCACACATACGGACTCTAAAAATAGCCTATACTTATGTATTTCGAAATTACATGGGCCTGGCCCAATAATAAGGTGACGCAGCACCTAAAATAGCCTTGGGACGAAATTTATGAAGTGGCATCTTGTATATTTCGTCCAAAGCTTCATGCACCCATTATGGTGGCTTCAAAGTCCTGAAATCATCACTTGTAACTCCGTTATTGTTCCCCTTGCGCATGCCATCATCTCCATGCTTGTTCTTGCTCCAATGTTCATCCTTCTCCAAGCTAGGCCCTTCATTTGTAAGCAAAACAAATGTATCCAATTTAGGCAGCATCATATTCTCATGAACATTAGAATCATTACCAAGAAACGAAAGTACCTGGTAATTTAGTTGGCGTGCACGAGCTCTAGTAATTGGTCCAGTATGTATAGCAGCAGGGGCTGTGGGTGTAACAATTGTATTGATGTCCTCATCAAAAACATTGAGCGTATGAATGCTAAATATAAACTTGCTGGAGATAAGGGTAGAAAACATGTTGTGTTTGCACCTGGAGATCTTGTTTGGTTACATTTGCGTAAGGATAGATTTCCTGATTTGCGCAAATCAAAGTTAATGCCACGTGCTGATGGTCCCTTTAAGGTGTTAGAGAAAATAAATGATAATGCATATAAACTTGAGCTGCCTGCAGATTTTGGGGTTAGTCTCACTTTTAACATTGCAGATTTGAAGCCTTATTTGGGTGAGGAAGATGAACTTCCGTCGAGGACGACTTCATTTCAAGAAGGGGAGGATGATGAGGACATCAATACAATTGTTACACCCACAGCCCCTGCTGCTATACATACTGGACCAATTACTAGAGCTCGTGCACGCCAACTAAATTACCAGGTACTTTCGTTTCTTGGTAATGATTCTAATATTCATGAGAATATGATGCTGCCTAAATTGGATACATTTGTTTTGCTTACAAATGAAGGGCCTAGCTTGGAGAAGGATGAACATTGGAACAAGAACGGAGTTACAAGTGATGATTTCAGGACTTTGAAGCCACCATAATGGGTGCATGAAGCCTTGGACGAAATATACAAGATGCCACTTCATAAATTTCGTCCCGAGGCTATTTTAGGTGCTGCGTCACCTTATTATTGGGCCAGGCCCATGTAATTTCGAAATACATAAGTATAGGCTATTTTTAGAGTCCGTATGTGTGGGGAAACAAGAGATAGGGTTGATTTCGGATCCCTCCACCAAGGGCCACGAAATTCCCCCCTCTTCCTCCATATATACAGCCCTTAGGGCATCGTTTAGACTTTGGGTTTTGTTTAGATTAAAAGTTCACCATAGCTGCAACTTCGCGTACTTCGTTTGTGTTCAACGACCAGACAAAGGCGTCACAGAACCCCACCTTGATCAATAAAGCTTTCATCTTATATTCGCAATATCCAGATTGCAATCTTAGTTTCTTGCTTGTTCTTCGTTTGCTCGCAGGAAACAGACCCTCGTGGTCAGGTTGATCGTGCTCCAGCGTGGTCAATAACCTCTCGGAGTTGGTTTAGCGATTGCTAAGGCGCGACGTCCTCGCACGTTCGTAGTCGGATCGTCAAAGTCGACTTCCACCAAAGCGATATCCATCATCTCATCGAAAGATCGGGACCCTCGCCTCTATCAGAAGAAGATGGAGGACGTACTTGCTACACATTTCTTTTGGCCAAAGATGAGACGGGATGTTGAGCGTTTTATTGCTCGCTGCACTACATGTCAAAAAGCTAAGTCACGACTCAATCCTCATGGTTTATATATGCCTTTGCCTGTACCTAGTGTTCCTTGGGAGGATATATCTATGGACTTTGTTTTAGGTTTACCTCGAACAAAGAAGGGGAAGGATAGCATATTTGTTGTCGTGGATAGATTCTCGAAAATGGCACACTTTATACCATGTCATAAAAGCGATGATGCTGTTAATGTTGCTGATTTGTTCTTTCGTGAAATTATTCGCTTGCATGGTGTCCCAAATACTATTGTTTCAGATCGTGATACTAAATTTCTTAGCCACTTTTGGAGATGTTTATGGGCTAAGTTGGGGACTAAACTGCATTTTAGTACTACTTGTCACCCCCAAACTGATGGCCAAACTGAAGTAGTCAATAGAACATTGTCTACTATGCTTAGGGCTGTTTTGAAGAGTAATAAGAAAATGTGGGAGGAATGCTTGCCTCATATTGAATTTGCTTATAATCGTTCATTGCATTCTACTACTAAGATGTGCCCTTTTGAAGTTGTGTATGGTTTCCTACCTCGTGCACCTATTGATTTGTTGTCTCTTCCATCTTCGGAGAAGGTTAATTTGATGCTAAACAACATGCTGAATTGATTTTTAAAATGCATGAGTTAACTAAGGAAAACATTGAGCGTATGAATGCCAAATATAAACTTGCTGGAGATAAGGGTAGAAAACATGTTGTGTTTGCACCTGGAGATCTTGTTTGGTTACATTTGCGTAAGGATAGATTTCCTGATTTGCGCAAATCAAAGCTCATGCCACGGGCTGATGGTCCCTTTAAGGTGTTAGAGAAAATAAATGATAATGCATATAAACTTGAGCTGCCTGCAGATTTTGGGGTTAGTCCCACTTTTAACATTGCAGATTTGAAGCCTTATTTGGGTGAGGAAGATGAGCTTCCGTCGAGGACGACTTCATTTCAAGAAGGGTAGGATGATGAGGACATCAATACCATTGTTACACCCACAGCCCCTGCTGCTATACATACTGGACCAATTACTAGAGCTCGCGCACACCAACTAAATTACCAGGTACTTTCGTTTCTTGGTAATGATTCTAATGTTCATGAGAATATGATGCTGCCTAAATTGGATACATTTGTTTTGCTTACAAATGAAGGGCCTAGCTTGGAGAAGGATGAACATTGGAGCAAGAACAAGCATGGAGATGATGGCATGCGCAAGGGGAACAAGAACAGAGTTACAAGTGATGATTTCAGGTCTTTGAAGCCTCCATAACGAGTGCATGAAGCCTTGGACGAAATATACAAGATGTCACTTCATAAATTTCGTCCAGAGGCTATTATAGGTGCTGTGTCACCTTTTTTATTGGGCCAGGCCCATGTAATTTCGAAATACATAAGTATAGGCTATTTTTAGAGTCCGTATGTGTGGGGAAACAAGAGATAGGGTTGATTTCGGACCCCTCCACCAAGGGCCACGAAATTCCCCCTCTCTTCCTCCATATATACAGCCCTTAGGGCACCGTTTAGACTTTGGGTTTTGTTTAGATTAAAAGTTTGCCATAGCTGCAACTTCGCATACTTCGTTTGTGTTCAACGACCAGACAAAGGCGTCACAGAACCCCACCTTGATCAATAAAGCTTTCATCTTATATTCGCAATATCCAGATTGCAATCTTAGTTTCTTGCTTGTTCTTCGTTTCCTCGCAGGAAACAGACCCTCGTGGTTAGGTTGACCGTGCTCCGGCGTGGTCAATAACCTCTCGGAGTTGGTTTAGCGATTGCTAAGGCGCGACGTCCTCGCACGTTCGTAGTCGGATCGTCAAAGTCGACTTCCACCAAAGCGATATCCATCATCTCATCGAAAGACGGGACACCTTTGCCTCTATCAGAAAGCTTCTCCACCATCTCCATGCTAGCCAAGTTGTCGCAGCTCCCTCCGTCTATGATGACGCGCACAGAATGTTCCTTCACAACTCCCTTGGTATGGAACAAATTGTGCCTCTGATTTTGCTCAGCTTGTGTGACCTGCACACTCAAAACACGTTGAGCAACTAAACATTCATACCTGTCAGCGTCTTTAGGAGCCATGTATTGCGTCTCATGATCAGAATCATCTCCACCATGTTCTTCATGTGTAATAAGAGCCAAAGTCTCCTCATCATAGTCACTAGCGGACTCATATCCACCATCCGTGGTAGCAATCATCACACGCGGAGATTTGCATTCTCTCGCATAATGACCTCCTCCCTTACAACGACGACAAATAATATCACTTGTGTGCCCTATTGATGCTATGGAAGAAGAAGAATGCTGTGCAGGCCCCGCAGGTGCGCTCTTGGCAGATAATGGTGGTTGTGCCTGTTTTCTTGTATCACGGCTGGAGGTGGCACCTGATGGAGGTGCTGGTGCAGTTGAAGTAGAAGATGCATGTGGTGTCCATGATGAAGGTCGGCCTGTAGAAAAGTTAGTTCGCCCCAATGCTTGTCGATCCTGCACTTCACGTTCAGCTTTGCAAGCAAGATGGAATAAACGAGTGATATTAGTATACTCCTTATAGTCTAGAATGGTCTGAATCTCTCTATTTAATCCACCCAGAAAACGTGCAAGCATAGCTTCATTCTCCTCAACAATACCACATCTAATCATGCCAGTTTGTAATTCCTGATAATATTCTTCTACAGAATTTTTTCCTTGTCTTAAGCGCTGTAATTTCTGAAGCAATTCACGTTTATAATATGGTGGAACCCAAGGAGTACGCATAGCAGTTTTCAAAGCAGCCCAAGTAGTTGGAATAGGATATAATCTACAATGTTCAGACCACCATACACATGCAAAACTAGTGAAAGCACAAACACCAGCGGCAACCCGTCTCTCCTCGGGATATTGTAAACATGTAAATCGTTGTTCAGTTTCTAACTCCCAAGTAAGATATATATCAGGAACATATCTACCCTCGAAAGGTGGAATATTCAATTTCAGTTTAGGAAGATGGTCATGATCTCGTACCTGAGGGAAAGCCCTACCATTGTGATTATTTGCATGTGGACGACCTGGTGGTTGTGGTGTAGGTGGTTGCACGTAGTTTTGATTTTGAGCAACCTCATCCTTGTAATCTCCCACATAATCATCCTCCTCCGCATCAGCAGCAGGAGCCACAGAAGTATCAACAGCAGCACCAACAGTTTGGCCAAACGCAAGAGGAACACAGCTCGCTCGGCGGAGATCTGTTTCGCGACGTGGAGGTAGTCGTTGTTGTTGTTGTTGGAGAGGTGCGTTAGGTGCAGCGGGTGGTGGTGGTGGAAGACGCGCGAGCAATTCATTAAACTTGTTATCGAGCTTTGTTTCGAATGTCTTCTCCATGCCATCTATCTTCTCCATGGCCTCTTCAAATCTGTTTAGCACATCTTGCACCTGTCCACTCATCATTTGCTGAAATTTATCATGCAAATCCTTATTCGTCATGTTCTCCCAGTCAGTCTCGTCGGCTTGTGATCCTGGCATGGTTAGCAGCAATAGAAACACACAAGAATATGATCCTACAGACTACTAACAAGAGGTGGTGGTGGGTGTCACAAATCCGTCAAGCAAATCTCAAATTCTTACCAGTTCTTACCCAGCAGCAGGCAGTGATCGGCAACCGTTATAGTCAAAAACTCTCAAAGCTTGGATAAAGCGATTACCAGGGAGAGTCAAACGCACGACGTAGATGTATGTGGAGCTGGGAAGGCTTATAATATGGTAGCAAAAAGGGTCAGCAATAATCAATTCAGAGATGCAAAGTTGAGTAAATGCTCAACGACGGTACTGTGCTGGTCCTAGGCTAGACCGTACTAGAGACGCGAGCCTAGAACACTAACAAAATCACGGCGCTGCACGTAAACAAGGGAGGAGCACACTCTGAAAAAAAAATCTCTTTTTTTTTGCACTTTTTTTCCTCTTTTTTTTTTGCTCCGCAACAATTTTTTTTCGAAAAAGTCTACAAATGGCCTAAAAACTGCCTAGCCAGAATTTTCCAGACTTAGTTTTTTTTAAAAAACTGGAACTAATTTTCTTCTGCGGATGGCTCGGAAGTTGGGGAGTCCTCCGCTGTCACGACTCGGAGTATCGCGTGATCTGGAAATCGAGAACAATGCAACGATTACTGGACTCGGACTAGGACTGGTGGCGGAGATGAAACTGGTGGAACTAGGACTGGTGGCGGAGATGAATCTGGTGAAACTCGGACTGGTGGCGGATATATGTTGCAGGTGGACTCGGATGGGCGTGATGGCGGCGGATATGTGGTGGCGTATATGGATTCGGATTGGCGGTGAATATGTGGTGGTGGTATATGGCTGCGGTGGCGTGACAACCTGTGAACAGAACTCGAAACTCTAAAAGACTAGACGCTAAGACCAGCAACTTAACACGACGATGCAACTGCAAATTCAACAAAGCAAATACAAAAAAGATTATGCAAAGGCTCAGATTGCTTCGAATGGGATGAACTAACCCTAATTTTTTTTGGCTTTTTCGTGGACTATAGGTATGAAGAACAGACTCGATCTAAACTACGAAAAACTATAAAATCTCACCGAGCAACCTAGAAATCTGATACCACTTGATAGAGGCAAAGGTGTCCCGTCTTTCCATGAGATGATGGATATCGCTTTGGTGGCAGTCGACTTTGACGATCCGACTATGAACGTGCGAGGACGTCGCGCCTTAGCAATCGCTAAACCAACTCCGAGAGGTTATTGACCACGTCGGAGCACGATCAACCTGACCACGAGGGTCTGTTTCCTACGAGCAAACGAAGAACAAGCAAGAAACTGAGATTGCAATCTGGATATTGCGAATATAAGATGAAAGCTTTATTGATCAAGGTGGGGTTCTGTGACGCCTTTGTCTGGTCGTTGAACACAAACGAAGTACGCGAAGTTGCAGCTATGGCGAACTTTTAATCTAAACAAAACCCAAAGTCTAAACGGTGCCCTAAGGGCTGTATATATGGAGGAAGAGAGGGGGAATTTCGTGGCCCTTGGTTGAGGGGTCCGAAATCAACCCTATCTCTTGTTTCCCCACACATACGGACTCTAAAAATAGCCTATACTTATGTATTTCGAAATTACATGGGCCTGGCCCAATAAAAAGGTGATGCAGCACCTATAATAGCCTCTGGACGAAATTTATGAAGTGACATCTTGTATATTTCGTCCAAGGCTTCATGCAGTCGTTATGGAGGCTTCAAAGACCTGAAATCATCACTTGTAACTCTGTTCTTGTTCCCCTTGCTCATGCCATCATCTCCATGCTTGTTCTTGCTCCAATGTTCATCCTTCTCCAAGCTAGGCCCTTCATTTGTAAGCAAAACAAATGTATCCAATTTAGGCAGCATCATATTCTCATGAACATTAGAATCATTACCAAGAAACGAAAGTACCTGGTAATTTAGTTGGCGTGCGCGAGCTCTAGTAATTGGTCCAGTATGTATAGCAGCAGGGGCTGTGGGTGTAACAATGGTATTGATGTCCTCATCACATCTTGAGGATGTTGTAGCCGTGGTGTGTGGCCGCCATGAACGTGGCCTGTGCTGGGTACCCTAGGATGGCGTTGTAGGGCAGGCGAATGTCGGCGACGTCGAAGTCGATGAGCTCGGTGCGGTAGTTGTTGCGCTCGCCGAAGGTGACAGGGAGGCGAACTTGCCCGATCGGATGTGTCGATGTCGGTCACTCCTGAGAATGGCTTGGTGGGGTGCAGCTGGTAGTACGGCACTTGGAACCTGTCGAACGTCTGAACGGAGAGAATATTGAGCCCTGCTCCGCCATCAATGAGGGTCTTGGTGACGGTCACGTTGCTGATGACGAGGGAGCAGAGCATGGGGAGCGCGCCAGCGGTGGCCATGCACTTGAATCGGTCTGAGGAATCGAAGGTGATGGCGCACTTGGACCACTTGAGAGGGCGAGATGCTTTAGGCTTGGGGAGTGGTGCATTCACCTCACGCTCAAACTCCTTGAAGACACGGTGGGAACCCGGGGCCTGTGAGCCACCCAAGATGCAGGTTGTGGCTCCTGGAAGCCCCCAACCCCCTCGTCCTGGTTGTGATCATCATTCCTTCTCGGCGGTGGATGCAGAGGAGGCAAGGCTGTGTTGCCCTTAGGGCGGTCCTCACGAGGCTGCTCCCTCCAGTTGCCCTCGCGAGGCTGGTCCTGCCAACGGTCCTCACGTGGCTGGTCGCGCCACTCTTGACGGCGGTCACGTCCATCCCAGCGTCCTCCACCTCAGCCACCTCCTCGACCATAGCCGCGATCGTTGCGCTCGGGGCATTGACCGAGGCGCCCGTCACGCAGAGCCCTGAGCTGTTGGCAGTCACTAGTGTTGTGGCTGCAGACGTTGTGGAAGGCGCAGAACGGCCGCTTGCCCTTGGATGAGTCGGGTGGTCGCAGCTGCACTTGGTCTCTGGCTCGGCTACAAGCACGGCTGGCCCCTTGCACTTCGTGTCCTTGACCTTGGTCTTCTTGTCTTCTGGATCAGCATCAGAGAGCTCGAGGAGGGAAAGGCGTCCCTCCTCAGCCCTTGCACACTTGTTCGCCATGTTGAACATCTCTAGAGCGTGCAGAGATCCTCATGGATGGCTAGCTCCTCCTTCATCTTGACATCGCAGATGCCATCGGTGAAGGAGGAGATGAAGGCCTCGTCATACACCTTAGGAATCTTGAGGAGAATGTTGTTGAAGCACTGGATATACTTATGCAGGGTCTCTCCAGGTTGCTGCTTGACGTGGCGTAGGTCGCCCGCGGCCGGCGGACGGTCGGGAGAGCCCTGTAAGTTGGCGATGAAGCAACCACGCGTCTCCTCCCCGGAAGAAACCGACCCCTTGGTCAGTTTCAGGAGCCAAGAACGCGCGCAATCCTTGAGGGCCATCGGGAACCAGTTTGCCATGATCTTCACGTCGCCGCTGGCCGCCTCGATGCTCAACTCGTAGAGCTATAGGAACTTGGCGGGGTCTGCAGTGCCGTCGTAACATGGAGGAGGTCAGGCTTGAACTTGCTCGGCCAGACGACGTTACGGACCTGCTGTAGCCCCCAGAGGTCATCGAGGGGGTGGAATGTGGTCCTGGTGCACGCACAGCGCCACCTCCTGTGGCGGAGGGCGAGCCTGGTGCTGGGGTGCTGGGAGCACGCGCGCTTCTCCTTGGGGACGTTGCACCACCTGGCGGCTCACGTCATCTCGAGCCGGCGCTGGGCACTGCGGGTCGCGCCATGGAGCCATACGCCTTGGCTGGATGATGGCGCCCCGGGCCGGAGGTGGAGGAGGAACCCCGTGGGCAACATCGCCCGCTGCAGGTGGTTGCTGAGGCAGCGAGCAAGACGGCCCGTCGAAGCCCCCGTGCCAGACGCTGTTGAGCTTGACGATCCGCTCGAGCCACTCCTCCTAGAGATCACCCATCGGACGGTAGCGAAGAAGCTCCCGCACCGTGAGCAGAGCAGCCTACGCGTCCACCTAGCTGTGGCGCGCATGGGATGATGAAGCTGCTGGGGTCAGTGATGGAGTAGCGGTGCGACCGTCACGGCGCACTGATGGGTGCAGTGATGAAGCTTGCTACTCATGGCCGGCAGGGCCCGTGGCGGCGTTTGCCACTAGAGAGGGAGTGCGGCGGGCACAACCGTCACCCGCCAGAGCCGTCTAAGATGACGTGAGCTGCCAAGTGGTGCGAGCCCTCCGCGCTTCGGCCATGGAGGTGTCAGAACGGTGGCGGATCGAACGACGAAAGAGAAGATCCGACACACCCCTACCAGGCGTGCCAAATGTCAGGGATCCGACAACCCTTGAGAGGTTCGAACTGTGGGGTGCGTGCGGAGATCTCAACCTGCCCAGCCTGCCTACTCGTGATCCTCCTAGCTATGGTTGTGGTGTGGTGGATTGCCTCGGCTACGGATGAACTAGTACAGTGGATGAACAAGCATTAGGAGGTGAGTCTTGTTGAGCTGTGTGTTGTTCTACTTGTTCTAATTTTGGTTTCCCTCTATGGTGGTAGCTAAGTCCTATATATAGTGGCCTTGTTCCTGTTCCCAAATATGAGCCGGAAGGGATCCCACAACGGCGGGATTTGAAAGGGGACAAGTAGTACAGTCTATCCTGACAAAAGTAGTCTTCGCCTGCGAAAAGCCTCTGGTCGTGACGCTGCGGTGTGCTTGGTGATGACCTCCATCCTGCCGTCCTGGCGGTCTTGTTCTTGTTGCACCAGAATGGAAACCTTTGTCTGATTCCTCAGGACTCCGCGCATGTGGCATGCCTCCCTTGCACCAAAGAGGAAACCTGCGCTCTGCACCCGCCTGGTGCCCGCCTGGCCTTGGTCGTCATGGCTCACGTCAGCTGAGCCTCATGAGATAACTTGCATTGAACTCTCTGCCCCTCAGGAGCCCTCCTGAGGAGGCCACCTCCTTCGGGGGCCTTGGCGTCGTCCACCTCGCGAGGCTTCGCCCCTCGCGAGGGTCTTGCGGTGTTGGTGTTGAAGCTGGGTCATACCAGCCTGTCGATGGAGTCACGTGGTGGCCCGCAGGCAGGCAAGACGGGATACCCCCAAGTCGAGGACGCCGATAAGAGTGGCGAGGTTTTCTAATGCGCAAGTCACAAATTACGAACATGAATGGGAAACGTAGTGATGAGGACATGACTACCTTGGATATGACCAAAAATATTGCATATATGCATATTTGCCAGGTGATTTCTAGTGCAAACTATTCAATAATCTATTTATGTTATCCAGAACAAAAATACTTCACACACTTTTGTGTTTTGTCTAATTGCAGGTGTATGGGACATTTGTACAATCCACATATGAAGATAAGGAAGAAAGAGATGTTTATTTGCTGTCCAAAAAGTTCTCTCACGTCACTTTTGGCCCAAGAGAAGATAGAGTCCAAGTCTCTCACGTTCTGGATTCAGATTCGGACTGCACAGACATACCTGACTCAAAACGCACACAAGTTTTTCATACAGACTCCAAATTGGGTGATTCTTTTTTTGTTGGAAACTAGATTTCGTGCACTTTCCAACCCAATTGGAATCACCTTTAAATTCGTCCGGAGCGTTGAGTTGTGGACGAAACAATCTGATGCTGCAGCAGAATCCGAGTCAAACTACAAGTCCAAAGGTGTTACATCACCTCCACTTGGGCCCATTGGCCTTGTACGACCTAGATTTAGTTTTAGGCTGCCTTGGGACGTCCTCCCACCTCCTTGGCCGCCACCCCTTGCTCCTATATAAGTAGATCCATCTAGTAGCTTTTCCTTGGGATTTGTTTAGTTAAAAGTTAGCCATTGCAACTTCGTGTACTTCGTTTGTGTCCAACGACCAGACCAAGACCGCTTACGGATCCTCACCTTTATCAATACTTCATACATATTTGCAATATTCAGATTGCTTTTATCATATTCTTGCTCGTTCTTCGATTGCTTGCAGGAATAGACCTTCGTGGTCAGGTTGATCGTGCACCGGCGTGGTCAATAACCTCTGGAGACTGGTTTAGCGATTGCTAAGGCGCAACGTCGTGCACGTTTGTAGTCGGATCGTCAAAGTCGTCTCCACCAAATCGATAGTTACCATCTCATCGAAAGATCGGGACACCCCGCCTCTATCAAAGTACGTCCTCCGTCTTCTTCACGCCAAAGTGTCCCATTAATCCTCCTCCATGCGCCTCCTACAACAACAAAAGACGAACGGAGCTAGCTGGAATGCATAGCTTGTTAGCACGAAACACAAATCCATCGTTAACGACGAACTTGTTCCACATTCTTCCTTCTTTACAATTCTGCATTACATCTTTAAAATCAGCATCATGCACATATTGATCTTTGATGGTCTCCAAACCAAATATTTTGAAGTCAAGTTGTGAAAGCATAGTATAGCGGCGAGACAATGCATCAGCAATAACATTTTCTTTTCCCTTCTTGTGTTTAATGACATAAGGAAAAGTCTCAATGAATTCAACCCATTTAGCATGTCTACGATTCAGTTTAGCTTGACTTTTAATATGTTTCAAAGATTCATGATCAGAATGTATAACAAATTCTTTGGGCCATAAATAATGTTGCCATGTTTCTAAAGTCCGAACAAGAGCATATGATAGAGGCAAAGGTGTCCCGTCTTTCGATGAGATGATGGATATCGCTTTGGTGGCAGTCGACTTTGACGATCCGACTACGAACGTGCGAGGACGTCGCGCCTTAGCAATCGCTAAACCAACTCCGAGAGGTTATTGACCACGCCGGAGCACGATCAACCTGACCACGAGGGTCTGTTTCCTGCGAGCAAACGAAGAACAAGCAAGAAACTGAGATTGCAATCTGGATATTGCGAATATAAGATGAAAGCTTTATTGATCAAGGTGGGGTTCTGTGACGCCTTTGTCTGGTCGTTGAACACAAACGAAGTACGCGAAGTTGCAGCTATGGCGAACTTTTAATCTAAACAAAACCCAAAGTCTAAACGATGCCCTAAGGGCTGTATATATGGAGGAAGAGGGGGGAATTTCGTGGCCCTTGGTGGAGGGGTCCGAAATCAACCCTATCTCTTGTTTCCCCACACATACGGACTCTAAAAATAGCCTATACTTATGTATTTCGAAATTACATGGGCCTGGCCCAATAATAAGGTGACACAGCACCTAAAATAGCCTCGGGACGAAATTTATGAAGTGGCATCTTGTATATTTCGTCCAAGGCTTCATGCACCCATTATGGTGGCTTCAAAGTCCTGAAATCATCACTTGTAACTCCGTTCTTGTTTTCCTTGCGCATGCCATCATCTCCATGCTTGTTCTTGCTCCAATGTTCATCCTTCTCCAAGCTAGGCCCTTCATTTGTAAGAAAAACAAATGTATCCAATTTAGGCAGCATCATATTCTCATGAACATTAGAATCATTACCAAGAAACGAAAGTACCTGGTAATTTAGTTGGCGTGCACGAGCTCTAGTAATTGGTCCAGTATGTATGGCAGCAGGGGCTGTGGGTGTAACAATTGTATTGATGTCCTCATCATCCTCCCCTTCTTGAAATGAAGTCGTCCTCGACGGAAGTTCATCTTCCTCACCCAAATAAGGCTTCAAATCTGCAATGTTAAAAGTGGGACTAACCCCAAAATCTGCAGGCAGCTCAAGTTTATATGCATTATCATTTATTTTCTCTAACAACTTAAAGGGACCATCAGCACGTGGCATTAACTTTGATTTGCGCAAATCAGGAAATCTATCCTTACGCAAATGTAACCAAACAAGATCTCCAGGTGCAAACACAACATGTTTTCTACCCTTATCTCCAGCAAGTTTATATTTAGCATTCATGCGCTCAATGTTTTCCTTAGTTAACTCATGCATTTTTAAAATCAATTCAGCACGTTGTTTAGAATCAAAATTAACCTTCTCCGAAGATGGAAGAGGCAACAAATCAATAGGTGCACGAGGTAGGAAACCATACACAACTTCAAAAGGGCACATCTTAGTAGTAGAATGCAATGAACGATTATAAGCAAATTCAATATGAGGCAAGCATTCCTCCCACATTTTCTTATTATTCTTCAAAACAGCCCTAAGCATAGTAGACAACGTTCTATTGACTACTTCAGTTTGTCCATCAGTTTGGGGGTGACAAGTTGATGAGGACATGACTACCTTGGATATAACCAAAAATATTGCATATATGCATATTTGTCAGGTGATTTCTAGTGCAAACTATTCAATAATCTATTTATGTTATCCAGAACAAAAATACTTCACACACTTTTGTGTTTTGTCTAATTGCAGGTGTATGGGACATTTGTACAATCCACATATGAAGATAAGGAAGAAAGAGATGTTTATTTTCTGTCCAAAAAGTTCTCTCACGTCACTTTTGGCCCAAGAGAAGATAGAGTCCAAGTCTCTCACGTTCTGGATTCAGATTCGGACTGCACAGACACACCTGACTCAAAACGCACACAAGTTTTTCATACGGACTCCGAATTGGGTGATTCTTTTTTTGTTGGAAACTAGATTTCGTGCACTTTCCAACCCAATTGGAATCACCTTTAAATTCGTCCGGAGCGTTGAGTTGTGGACGAAACAATCTGATGCTGCAGCAGAATCCGAGTCAAACTACAAGTCCAAAGGTGTTACATCACCTCCACTTGGGCCCATTGGCCTTGTACGACCTAGATTTAGTTTTAGGCTGCCTTGGGACGTCCTCCCACCTCCTTGGCCGCCACCCCTTGCTCCTATATAAGTAGATCCATCTAGTAGCTTTTCCTTGGGATTTGTTTAGTTAAAAGTTAGCCATTGCAACTTCGTGTACTTCGTTTGTGTCCAACGACCAGACCAAGACCGCTTCCGGATCCCCACCATTATCAATACTTCATATATATTTGCAATATTCAGATTGCTTTATCATATTCTTGCTCGTTCTTCGATTGCTTGCAGGAATAGACCTTCGTGGTCAGGCTGACCGTATTTCCAGCATTGTCAGTAACCTCAGGAGATTGGTTTAGCGATTGCTAGGGCGCAACGTCGTGCATGTTTGTAGTCGGATCGTCAAAGTCGTCTCCACCAAATCGATAGTTATCATCTCATCGAAAGATCGGGACCCTCGCCTCTATCAAGTGGTATCAGTTTTCAGGTTGCTCGGTGAGAATTTCCAGTTTTCCTAGATTAGATTTATTTTCTTACCTATTGTCCAAGAAAAAGCCACAAAACAAAAGTTAGATCTATTCATCCTTTGTCCTAGCCAGACTGAGCCTTTGCAATTTTCTTTTCATTGTTTGCATTATTGAATTATCGGTTGCATCGCCGTGTCGAGTTGCTGGTCTTAGTGTCTAGTTCCTTTAGAGTTTCGAGTTCTGTTCACATTAGTCACGCAGCCGCTGCATCATTATCCCATCCGCTGTCCACCATCCCATCCATCAATTTCCACCACGTGCTACGCACTGTTTATTGTCATAATCATAGTTGAGGTCACTCACATCTTCGCCTGATCGAATCTGCATCTTATCTAGTTTGTCTTGGAAAGAGGGAGAAAAAGAAAGAAAAAAAAAGAGAGAGTGATAGAGGCAAAGGTGTCCCGTCTTTCGATGAGATGATGGATATCGCTTTGGTGGAAGTCGACTTTGACGATCCGACTACGAACGTGCGAGGACGTCGCGCCTTAGCAATCGCTAAACCAACTCCGAGAGGTTATTGACCACGCCGGAGCACGATCAACCTGACCACGAGGGTCTGTTTCCTGCGAGCAAACGAAGAACAAGCAAGAAACTGAGATTGCAATCTGGATATTGCGAATATAAGATGAAAGCTTTATTGATCAAGGTGGGGTTCTGTGACGCCTTTGTCTGGTCGTTGAACACAAACGAAGTACGCGAAGTTGCAGCTATGGCGAACTTTTAATCTAAACAAAACCCAAAGTCTAAACGATGCCCTAAGGGCTGTATATATGGAGGAAGAGGGGGGAATTTCGTGGCCCTTGGTGGAGGGGTCCGAAATCAACCCTATCTCTTGTTTCCCCACACATACGGACTCTAAAAATAGCCTATACTTATGTATTTCGAAATTACATGGGCCTGTGATAGAGGCAAAGGTGTCCCGTCTTTCGATGAGATGATGGATATCGCTTTGGTGGAAGTCGACTTTGACGATCCGACTACGAACGTGCGAGGACGTCGCGCCTTAGCAATCGCTAAACCAACTCCGAGAGGTTATTGACCACGCCGGAGCACGATCAACCTGACCACGAGGGTCTGTTTCCTGCGAGCAAACGAAGAACAAGCAAGAAACTGAGATTGCAATCTGGATATTGCGAATATAAGATGAAAGCTTTATTGATCAAGGTGGGGTTCTGTGACGCCTTTGTCTGGTCGTTGAACACAAACGAAGTACGCGAAGTTGCAGCTATGGCGAACTTTTAATCTAAACAAAACCCAAAGTCTAAACGATGCCCTAAGGGCTGTATATATGGAGGAAGAGGGGGGAATTTCGTGGCCCTTGGTGGAGGGGTCCGAAATCAACCCTATCTCTTGTTTCCCCACACATACGGACTCTAAAAATAGCCTATACTTATGTATTTCGAAATTACATGGGCCTGGCCCAATAATAAGGTGACACAGCACCTAAAATAGCCTCGGGACGAAATTTATGAAGTGGCATCTTGTATATTTCGTCCAAGGCTTCATGCACCCATTATGGTGGCTTCAAAGTCCTGAAATCATCACTTGTAACTCCGTTCTTGTTTTCCTTGCGCATGCCATCATCTCCATGCTTGTTCTTGCTCCAATGTTCATCCTTCTCCAAGCTAGGCCCTTCATTTGTAAGAAAAACAAATGTATCCAATTTAGGCAGCATCATATTCTCATGAACATTAGAATCATTACCAAGAAACGAAAGTACCTGGTAATTTAGTTGGCGTGCACGAGCTCTAGTAATTGGTCCAGTATGTATGGCAGCAGGGGCTGTGGGTGTAACAATTGTATTGATGTCCTCATCATCCTCCCCTTCTTGAAACGAAGTCGTCCTCGACGGAAGTTCATCTTCCTCACCCAAATAAGGCTTCAAATCTGCAATGTTAAAAGTGGGACTAACCCCAAAATCTGCAGGCAGCTCAAGTTTATATGCATTATCATTTATTTTCTCTAACACCTTAAAGGGACCATCAGCACGTGGCATTAACTTTGATTTGCGCAAATCAGGAAATCTATCCTTACGCAAATGTAACCAAACAAGATCTCCAGGTGCAAACACAACATGTTTTCTACCCTTATCTCCAGCAAGTTTATATTTAGCATTCATGCGCTCAATGTTTTCCTTAGTTAACTCATGCATTTTTAAAATCAATTCAGCACGTTGTTTAGCATCAAAATTAACCTTCTCCGAAGATGGAAGAGGCAACAAATCAATAGGTGAACGAGGTAGGAAACCATACACAACTTCAAAAGGGCACATCTTAGTAGTAGAATGCAATGAACGATTATAAGCAAATTCAATATGAGGCAAGCATTCCTCCCACATTTTCTTATTATTCTTCAAAACAGCCCTAAGCATAGTAGACAACGTTCTATTGACTACTTCAGTTTGTCCATCAGTTTGGGGGTGACAAGTAGTACTAAAAAGCAGTTTAGTCCCCAACTTAGCCCATAAACATCTCCAAAAGTGGCTAAGAAATTTAGTATCACGATCTGAAACAATAGTATTTGGCACACCATGCAAGCGAATAATTTCACGAAAGAACAAATCAGCAACATTAACAGCATCATCGCTTTTATGACATGGTATAAAGTGCGCCATTTTCGAGAATCTATCCACGACAACAAATATGCTATCCCTCCCCTTCTTTGTTCGAGGTAAACCTAAAACAAAGTCCATAGATATATCCTCCCAAGGAACACTAGGTACAGGCAAAGGCATACATAAACCATGAGGATTGAGTCGTGACTTAGCTTTTTGACATGTAGTGCAGCGAGCAATAAAACGCTCAACATCCCGTCTCATCTTTGGCGAAAAGAAATGTGTAGAAAGTGATAGAGGCGAGGGTGTCCCGTCTTTCGATGAGATGATGGATATCGCTTTGGTGGAAGTCGACTTTGACGATCCGACTACGAACGTGCGAGGACGTCGCGCCTTAGCAATCGCTAAACCAACTCCGAGAGGTTATTGACCACGCCGGAGCACGATCAACCTGACCACGAGGGTCTGTTTCCTGCGAGCAAACGAAGAACAAGCAAGAAACTGAGATTGCAATCTGGATATTGCGAATATAAGATGAAAGCTTTATTGATCAAGGTGGGGTTCTGTGACGCCTTTGTCTGGTCGTTGAACACAAACGAAGTACGCGAAGTTGCAGCTATGGCGAACTTTTAATCTAAACAAAACCCAAAGTCTAAACGATGCCCTAAGGGCTGTATATATGGAGGAAGAGGGGGGAATTTCGTGGCCCTTGGTGGAGGGGTCCGAAATCAACCCTATCTCTTGTTTCCCCACACATACGGACTCTAAAAATAGCCTATACTAATGTATTTCTAAATTACATGGGCCTGGCCCAATAATAAGGTGACGCAGCACCTAAAATAGCCTCGGGACGAAATTTATGAAGTGGCATCTTGTATATTTCGTCCAAGGCTTCATGCACCCATTATGGTGGCTTCAAAGTCCTGAAATCATCACTTGTAACTCCGTTCTTGTTTTCCTTGCGCATGCCATCATCTCCATGCTTGTTCTTGCTCCAATGTTCATCCTTCTCCAAGCTAGGCCCTTCATTTGTAAGAAAAACAAATGTATCCAATTTAGGCAGCATCATATTCTCATGAACATTAGAATCATTACCAAGAAACGAAAGTACCTGGTAATTTAGTTGGCGTGCACGAGCTCTAGTAATTGGTCCAGTATGTATGGCAGCAGGGGCTGTGGGTGTAACAATTGTATTGATGTCCTCATCATCCTCCCCTTCTTGAAATGAAGTCGTCCTCGACGGAAGTTCATCTTCCTCACCCAAATAAGGCTTCAAATCTGCAATGTTAAAAGTGGGACTAACCCCAAAATCTGCAGGCAGCTCAAGTTTATATGCATTATCATTTATTTTCTCTAACACCTTAAAGGGACCATCAGCACGTGGCATTAACTTTGATTTGCGCAAATCAGGAAATCTATCCTTACGCAAATGTAACCAAACAAGATCTCCAGGTGCAAACACAACATGTTCTCTACCCTTATCTCCAGCAAGTTTATATTTAGCATTCATGCGCTCAATGTTTTCCTTAGTTAACTCATGCATTTTTAAAATCAATTCAGCACGTTGTTTAGCATCAAAATTAACCTTCTCCGAAGATGGAAGAGGCAACAAATCAATAGGTGCACGAGGTAGGAAACCATACACAACTTCAAAAGGGCACATCTTAGTAGTAGAATGCAATGAACGATTATAAGCAAATTCAATATGAGGCAAGCATTCCTCCCACATTTTCTTATTATTCTTCAAAACAGCCCTAAGCATAGTAGACAACGTTCTATTGACTACTTCAGTTTGTCCATCAGTTTGGGGGTGACAAGTAGTACTAAAAAGCAGTTTAGTCCCCAACTTGATAGAGGCGAGGGTCCCGATCTTTCGATGAGATGATAACTATCGATTTGGTGGAGACGACTTTGATGATCCGACTACAAACGTGCACGACGTTGCGCCTTAGCAATCGCTAAACCAATCTCCTGAGGTTACTCACGATGCCGGAAGCACGGTCAGCCTGACCACGAAGGTCTATTCCTGCAAGCAATCGAAGAACGAGCAAGAATATGATAAAGCAATCTGAATATTGCAAATATATATGAGGTATTGATAATGGTGGGGATCCGTAAGCGGTCTTGGTCTGGTCGTTGGACACAAACGAAGTACACAAAGTTGCAATGGCTAACTTTTAACTAAACAAATCCCAAGGAAAAGCTACTAGATGGATCTACTTATATAGGAGCAAGGGGTGGCGGCCAAGGAGGTGGGAGGACGTCCCAAGGCAGCCTAAAACTAAATCTAGGTCGTACAAGGCCAATGGGCCCAAGTGGAGGTGATGTAACACCTTTGGACTTGTAGTTTGACTCGGATTCTGCTGCAGCATCAGATTGTTTCGTCCACAACTCAACGCTCCGGACGAATTTGAAGGTGATTCCAATTGGGTTGGAAAGTGCACGAAATCTAGTTTCCAACA
>NW_025228086.1:0-28236 GCF_018294505.1 Triticum aestivum
TGGCGGACGGCGACGACCTTGACAGCTACGCCGGGAAGCTCGGGGCCGTGAGGGCACGCTATACAGGACTGGGTTGGAGCTCGACGACACGGCCCTCGTGAAGAAGACGTTGGACATGGTCCCGGATCGCCTCTACCCCGCCGTCGCCGGCATAGAACAGTTCTGCGACATGGAAACAATGGCGTTCGAGGAGGCTTTGGGGCGACTCAAAGCGTTCGAGGAACGGACCCGACGTCGCGGGCAGGACGGCGGCAGGCGCGATGGCGAGGAGCTGATGTTTAGCGCGGCGCAGTGGGCAGCTCGGCAGCTACGTCACGGCGGAGGCGGCTTCGACCATGAGGACGACGGCGCGGCAAGCACGGCATCGGGCAGCGGAGGTAAGCGACGCGGCCGCTGCTACAGCTGCGGCGAGCGCAGCCACTTCAAGCGCGAGTGCCCCAAGCTGTGGAAGGCGCTGGCTGCGGAGCGAGCACTGCTGGCGGATGTCGGTGTCAAGGACGACGGCCTTCTCTGAGCCGCGGCTTAAGAGGGTGAGTGTTTGGCAAAATAAGCCGCGACCACAGGTCAGTCACGTCGGTCGCGTGCGTGGGCACGCGCTGGGCGAGTCGGACGCGTCGGGATTGTAGCGTAGGTGTGCGTGTGTGTGTGCACGTTCAGTTGGCGAGATTGGGGGGTCCGTGGAGTTGGTCCAAGGCGTGCTCACCACCCCCCGGACGTGTGCGAGCATGTCGCGGGCGCGGGCAGAGCGGGCCGGACCAGGCGCTCGGCGTGGACTGGGGCGTGGGGTCGTGCCCCGGCGCGCCCCAGGGTAAAAGAACACCCCCCCCCCAATGCGTTGTAACAGTGGGCTTGAGGAAATCAGCCATACTTGCGGCGGCGGCGTTCGTGCGCCAGGAAACCTACCGTGTCCAGTGTGCTCTCTCTGATCTCCCTTCTTCTTCTCCTGTCGATCGGGCGTCGGCGGGTGAGAGTGAGCCGAGCAGTGAGGAGGGAGAGCTAGGGCTAGGGTTTAGGTTAGACACCAATATTCGGTTGCATATGTTTGGGTAGATTGATAAGAAGGATGTTTTTTGCTCTGCTCTGCTCCTCTTTGGAGTGTTATTTGGACTTACAGAACCATCTTTGCTTTCAGGGTTGTCCGTCTCTTTGGTAAAATCTGAACTGTACCTGCATCAAAGAAGGATCGTCCTGCACAACCACTCTCAGTGTGTGCTGTTGCTGTTGATGAGATGCCTGGTGCTCCTAGGTCATCGAAGAGGAGAACCGTTGAGGAGGATCACATGGGGTTGGTTCAACCGGTGCCGGTGGATGCATCAGACGAGCGACGGCAGCTGTAACTGGTTCCTTTCTAGCAAAAAAGAAAAAACAAACACTGACTAGTTCCTGCGCCAAGACTGATTCATCATTTTATAATTGCCAAATGATGTGTGTGTTCTTCGTTGATGTCTCCTGTAATAAATTAACTTGAGCTGGTCAGCTACTCTGGGTCGACGCGAGCGCTGGGCAGATGGCATGTATAGGGCGCGCTTTGCTGCGCCGTAGAAGCAACTGTCTTTTTAATGTAGGTTTATTTCCTTGGGGTGTTGTTGTTTGCCGCCTCTCAGGTGCAACTTTCCATCTTACTTCTTGTTGTTCACTTGTTCCATGCGGACTGGAGTACTGGATCATGGACCTACTTCTGCGAGCAAGAACTTAGTATAACGACCGACGTGCAAGAATCTTTTAATGTAGATTCAGTTGTACGGATAGCGACCGACGTGCTGCAAAGGTCTAGGTCTTTTGCATTCAACTGTGTGGAGAATGATAAAGGCAATGTAAAGACCATATAATACATGTAGATGTTCCAAAAAGAAGTGTCAGAGTTGATGCTAACACAGATTAATTTTTAAAACTAGACATAAGATTAATTGGCTAACAATATAATTCGTGCACTGTAATATTGTTTCATAGATATAGCAAATGACAGAATAGTCAGGAGATTAATTTCTTTTGCTGGCATGCATGTGAGATAGTACTATCTCTCAGTTATAGCAAATCACAGAGTGATCAACAAACTAATTTGTATTGCTAACATATGAGATATTGTATGAGAAAGAAAACCTACTGTGTGGGTATTATATACTTTTAGTATGGTATACAGCCTAATTTTGTAACAACATTATCCCACGGCAGGATTAGCCATCTACAAATCTTGCTATAAGAAATTTGGTAAGTGGCAGATATAGTAAGTGGCAGAGTGATCTGAACATTAATATTCTATGGGAAATCAAATCGACTATGTACATAGTCTGATAAAACGACTATGGATCTGTATCATGTACTCAGCCGGTTTAAATTGTGTGATTGTATTAGACTTAAGCTTTCTTGTCAGGCAATACATGTTGCTTTTTTAGAAGGATGTGATACAACATTTCCGCAAATTGTCTAATTTATTTTGGGAGAGGAGAAAATAAAGAGCAATACTCCATACTTTAGAACAATGCTGAGGCCGACAATGCGTTCATTATTCAGATTAGCTTGCCTAGAGTACCCTACATAGAGTAGCGATCACTGTTCTCAGAGATGTTGTTAGTATAGTGGATTTATCAATCGATAAGATTGTGACAGTACTTATGAGGTGAGGGTGGCCTGTGGTTGCATTTTCTTCAGGCAAAATATCTAATGGGCGAGCCCCTCCTGCCATCCTCTCACTCGGGGGGCTTCCAGTTTTGGAGATCCATCCAACGGATCAAGGAGGACATTGGTCTAAGGGTCTCCTTCACTATAGAAAATGGGGAAGGAACAAATTCTGGCTGGATCCTTGGGTGGGTAGCGAGCCACTCAGGACGAGCTTCCCTAACCTGTTCGCTATCTGCGTGGACACGAGACTTCTGGTCTCCGCGACATCCCAAGATGGGCAGTGGAACATCATGTTCAGTTGCACATTCGTGTAGGAGGAGACCAACGAGTAGGCTAGATTGCGAGCAGCCCTCCCGCCGTTGTTGTCAGACTATCCGAATTCCGGACACCGTCTCTTGAAGCCTCTCACCTTCAGGTGAGTTTTCGGTGAGCTCGGCCTATCAGGCGCTATGTCGCTCACGCACCATTCCCTGGGTGTCTCCCCTGTGGAAGGCCCCATTGCCCTAGAAGATTAAGATTTTTGTATGACAACTACCACGAGACCGCCTACCCTCGGGCACTGAGGTGCTGAAGCAGCACGGCCCGATTAATGGCGTCTGTCCCCTTTGTGTTGTCCTGGACACCGGGACCCATATCCTATTCTCGTGTGCGGCGGCACGGGCACTGGGGCCCAATTGGGAGGCCCTGGAACCGACAGAGTTCCTTTAGAGCAGGGCTACACAGCCCGGGCGGCATCGTCGCTTATTCTGGCTAATCTTTGCGGCGATGTCGTGGATGTTATGGACGACATGCAGTAAAATGGTGATTGAGTGGGTCTTTCCGAGGCAAGCATGTGACTCGTTATTCAAATTCCTTGTTTTTGTGCAGCATCGGCACCCGCTTTCTAGGAAGCGCGACCGACTCGGGTTCATGCTGGATGCGCTTATGGCTACTGTGCATCGCTTATCCGCTTCTAGGCCGCTTGGCAGTCGCCACTCCGTGGCTTTTTTCTGATTTCTTTTATGCTTTTTTTGGGCGTGTTTGTGTTACTGCCTTTGCGGTCGTAATTGTTATGACTTCTAGATGTTGGTTGTATGGATACTTGCTTTATTTATAAATAAAATAGGGCGAAAGCCTATTTCGAGGATGGACCTAAACCGGAACCAGAGCACTAACCTTGCGTAAAGATAATGAGGAGTTGGTGTAGAGTGGTTACTGGTTAGCCGGTGTTTTAGTATATCAAGATTTTGTGTAGACTGTAGAGTGATTAGGCGATGACTAGTATATTGCACAGTTAATATATAGCTCATGGATGACAACACATGTCGACACTTCCGCGTCTAATTGCGTATTTCATACACGCTTTCTTTGATGATCTCAGCATTCATATTTGTAATGTACCTTGTGGAAGCGAATGGCCTAATGGAAGTGGACTGACGTTGCTACGCGCAATTGCCAAGGGAAGCTCCTGTTAGTATTCCATCTTGCGAAGGGAAGCTCTTTTCACCCAGGTTGACTTTCTTTCCCTCTCACGCTTGAACGCATCCAGAGCTCGTCGCCGTCGCCACTTCCACGGCCAGGAAGGCGTTGACACAGGTTAGTCTGTTTGTCTCCCTCTCAGTTTTCTCTCCGGCGACCTCTGTCTCACTCACCGACTCCTTTCCTTTGCAATAGGCTTTGGGAACCACGCCAACGTCGTTGTCCCCGCAAGATCCGCCTAGTGGCTCAGGCCAGCAATGGCGGCAGCCATCGTCGGTGGCATGGTCGCCTCGGGCGTCATCAAGGTGGTGATCACAGAGATCGGCTCCGCCATCGGGGGCAAGATCAAGCTGCATAAGAACCTGAAGAGAGACCTGGAGAAGATGAAGATGACGCTGGAGTCGGTCGAGGCTGCGCTAAGCGACGCCGAAAGGCGGTCTATCACGGATAGCTCGGCGCTCCTGTGGGTGAACCGGCTCAAGGATGCCATGTACGACATCTCTGGCATACTTGATGACTTTGAATCTGACACCAACCTGGTATGCAATATTCTGAATATTGTTGATTTTTAACATATCAACTGATTGATCTGAAATTCTGAATATGTTTAGATGGTGAACTAGATCTCCATTTTAATATAGTGAGTAGGACTGAATTCATATAGTGAAGTAGATATGAATTTATTTAGATGGTGAAGTAGATCCGAATTCTTCTGCAATAGTCGATTGAGGAGAACAAAAAATCACACCTGTGCATTTCTCGATTTAAATTACAACACCAACTCCGGCCGGCCGGGTATGCTAGGTTCTGTCCATTTCGTTGCCACCAACCTGGATCTAAATGGCGCTGTTTTCTCAGAAATGAACTGATGGAACTGTTTTTTTTTTCTTTTGTGATGAACTAGATCTGTATTTTAAATTTAGTGCACTATAGGTCTGAAATTATTTACATTGTGAAGTAGATCTGTTTTTTTTTTATCGAAACCTTGGTGTAGAAAGGATCAGCTATACGTAATGATACGGGCATTAGTTTCCTAGTTAGTATGTGATGGAAGTACAGAGGCTTTTCTTTATTTTAAAATACAACAGCACGTCATAAAATTGCCACCTCTGTGCTTTTCATATCTTCCATGGTACTGAGGATCAAGTCATGGCTCTTGCTGTTCGGAGGTATGAGGAAGAATATAAATATGCCAGACAAGACGAGAAAGATGCAGAGCGTCTGCACAAGATAACAGAAAACTATCAGAATTATAGTGTATTTTTTGATAAACCTGAGTATGTTTAGATGATGAACTAGATATGTATTTCCCCGCAAAAAAAAAACTGGATATGTATTTTTAATATAGTGAACTAAGGGTGAATTTACTTAGATAGTGAAGAAGATTGTTTTCTTCTTCTTCTATAAACCTTGTTGCAGAGAGAATCAGTTGTTCGGATATACGTATACGACTAACCATACTTGCATTGGCTTCCTAGTTAGTATGTGATGGAAGTCCAGACCGGTGTTACTTGTGCACTTTTCAAGTAGATTGAGGAGAATTAAAAAAACCACACCTATGCTTTCCTTGATTTAGATTACAACACCACCTCATAAGTTGCCACCACGTGCATATGCTTTTCGTGTCTTCCATGGTACTCACTGATCAAGTCATGGCTCTTGCAGTTAGGAGCCATGAGGAAGAAGATTAATATGCCAGACAAGATGAAAAAGATGCAAGAGCGTCTACAGAAGATAACAGAAGATCATCAGAATTATAGCGCTCCGCTAGAAACTCGCTACAACGAGCAACAAATTCCCGATACTTGGGAAAATGCAGGGAATATGGAGGAAGTAGAAATCATCGGGAGAACTGACGATAAACAGGAAATTTTCACTCGTTTATCTGGGAGCAGCACTGAAGGGACCACCTTCGTTTCCTTATGGGGCTTTGGAGGCATTGGAAAGACCACCTTGGCAAGATCGGTTTATAACGACCCTAAGTTCGAAAAACACTCTCGCGTATGGGTCTATGTCTCCCAGGTATTTGACTTGAAAAAAATTGGCAACACTATAATATCAAAACTATCAGAACAGAGCCAACAGATACCTGACATGGATAGTATTAAAATTCGCCTTCAAAAGCTACTTGCTGAGAAGAAGAATATTCTGATCATTTTGGATGACCTGTGGGAGAAGCATCCTCCTCAACTAGAATATTTAAAGTCTATGCTGAAGCAGGGTGATGGGTGCAAGGTGATGGTTGTAGTTACCACACGTGATGAAGGCATTGCAAGTGAAATTGGTACTGTTGAGCCATACAACTTACCTCAACTGTCAGATGAGATGTGTTGGGAAATAATAAGACAGAAAAGTAACTTTGAAACAAGGCATGACAAAGAACGGTTGGAGCCGATTGGTAAGGATATTGCCAACAAGTGCAAAGGTGTAGCTTTAGCTGCCCAATCACTTGGATGCATGTTGAAGTCCAAGTTGTATGGAGAATGGAATTCGGTCAGAACCAATCATTTCTGGAATCTATCTACTTCCATAGATGCATCATCCAGACATGAAGTGCTTGGGTCCTTGCTATTAAGCTACAACCTCATGCCTCCATGCTTGAAGTTATGCTTTGCTTATTGTGCAATCTTTCAAAAAGGTCACAATTTGATGAAGTATGAGTTAATTAACCAATGGGTTGCTCTTGGATTCGTGGAGCCATCTTGTACCTTCTCTAACTGGCAAGTTGGTGAGAGTTACATTATGCAGCTTATGGCGATGTCATTTCTTCAACATTCAAAGGTGAGTCGATTAATTCATACCTTAAAACTAATTGTGATGTTATTTTATTTTAATGTATCACGCGATTTATATATGATGTGGGTTTCTCCATAGGAAGATAAATTAGTGCACATATCCCGAGTGGAAAGATGAGCGGTTAGATGGCCATGTGTAACGGCCACCCAAGGCTAACGACTTAAAAAGTCACTGTATTATGTAATGTGAAAATAGGAAAATAGAAACCAGTATGCCCACACGATTGGCAATGGGCATTGAATCCACAACTGGCCACCACCTTCATGTGGGACGAAGATCGTCTAGCGTACGACAGGGTGCTATTTCACCACTGACATGTGGGTCCATTGGGAAGATGGACCACATGTCAGTTGTCCAACGGCACCCACCGCATGGCAGAGGAGCCGGTAACGTGATGTGAGCAGTGTCCAAGAAGACTAGACTCAAATCGTCACCGTTGGACACCGGCGTGCATGGTCGCTCTTTGAGACTTCTCATCTTCGCCATTAGCTAGCCATGAGAGAGAGAACTCCAGATACCATTATGGGAGCCGGTGAGGCTTGGTACGCGCTACCGATGTAGGCAGCAGCATGGGTGTTTCTTGCGCTGGCGGTATCCATCTGTAAAGCGACAATGACTGGTGTGTCCCTGTCAGATCCCTCTAGGTTCTTCTCTCAGGCACGATGTAGCCATGTAGGAGAGGTGCATGTACCGTATGGCACATTCAGGGCCGGTTCTGAATTTTTTGCGCGCCCCGGGGCTACCGCAAAGCGCAGGGCCTTTAACATAAACATCAAGACAATATTACAAACAAGCATTGTCCTCTGTCATTTTCTCTTTTTTCCTTCTCTAGTATCGGATGCATACTTTTGATATAGAATGTAAGAGAAATGTAAACGTCCTAAAATTTATAGAAATGATAAAAACTAACTAAAACCAGGATAAAGCTAAAAATGTGGACTAACTCAATAATTTCTTGAACTTACAAATGACAGTCCAATATAATAGTACATAGTTTAGCCTATAAAAACGTCTTATATTTTGAGATAGAGGTAGTATATCCTAAAATCATGACCGTTTAGTCAATTATCAATGCATGTTGCAACAATTAAGACACATGCATATCATTATTCATAAGTTTTTACCAATTATGGTGACTAAATTGCTTGGGCTACCTTCTTTGAATTGAGCCCATCATCTGTCGGCGTGGGGAACGATGATGGAGCATATGTGGCTGTGTACATGGCCAGCGAGCCTCCTTCATCTGCTATTTGTTCGGCTATTCCCGGCGGATAGGAGGGCAATTAGGCGATGACATGGCTAGAAAAAGATCAATGCATCCGCGGCGCACTAGATGGTGGATTCACATGGTTTTTAGGGCAACACTGTGTGTTTGTTTCAATCGGTGGTAGTTGCGCAGGGGTGTGGTCTCGGGGACCTGCTATTCAGCGCCTTTAGTGCCGCGGAAGGGAACTCACACTCAGTGCAAAGCCTGGTGGGCCGGCCCATGAACACGCAACACATCGAATTGTCTTTTATATAATGAAAAAACACACGAAAGGTGGCCGTCCTCAAGGAATCGAGCTCGTGCCGTTATACTTGCGGGCATGTTTGGTTAACCACTACAACTACCTACTAGTAACTGATATTATCAGAAATTTGTTAAGAACAACTCTAGCCATTCTATTTATTGCATAACCTATTGTACGTATTACATTATTGCTTCGATTTTTGAATTATTTGAAAACATTTTAGAGAAATCTGTTTTTTTAAGGGTGAAAACATTTGAAAGTTCAAACAGTTCAGGAAAACTTCATGAAAAAAGCTCACCTATTTGAAAAATATTCATGAAATAAAAAATTGATGTATTCAAAAATTTCATGAAAATTGAAAAAATTTCAGCAATTTGAAAAAAAAAATCATGAATTTGAACAATGATTGGGTGTTTGAAATAGTTCACAGATTTTGAGTTATTTTTTTAAAAACTCACTAATTTGAGCAAAGTTCACGAATTTGAAAAAAGTTAACGAGTTTGATAAAAGTTCATGTATTCATAAAAGTTCATGTATTTGTTTCTAAAAAAATCAAAATTTTGAAATAAACAAAGTGCAAATACATGAACTATTTTTCTCAAAAAACCATGTTTTTTCCAAATTCGTGAACTTGTTTGAAAAAAAATAGTTCACCGATTTGAAAAAATAACTAATTTTGAAAACTATAGTACACAGATTTGAAAAATGCTCACAGATTTTTAAAAAGAAGTTCACTAAACATGTTGCAAAGAACTAAAACAATTCAAGAAATTGGAGAAAAGTCTCACTAGAAAGTCAGCAACAACAGAAAAAAATCGCGGATTTGCAAAAATTTCATGAAATTTGGAAAAGAGTTTGCAAAGTTGACTTGTTTCGCAAAATTAAGAAAAAAAAACTTGATTTTTTTAAAATACCAAAATTGCACTATTTTAAAAAAATCAAAAAAGGGAAAAAGAAAAGAAACTGAAAAAATAAAGAGAAAAGAAAAATAAAAAAAGAGAGAAAGGTAATAAAAAGACCAAGTAGAAATCGGCCAGACAAAACCGCCAGAAAAAGGAAAAAAATAGTCGTTTTGAGGTTACATTTGACACAAAATAAAAGATGAAAAAGAAGTAACTAGCACACTGTAGGTGAGGTGCCCCAATTGGTTCTCGAGATCGCTATAGAACGTGAGGTTTAGATTCCCAATCTCACATATGCTGCCTTTTTTTAAGGTTGAAACAATGAAAAACAAATGTAAATGGGAGGAGCCCAGGACGGATGGGCGGCGGGGGGCGGGGAGGGGGGTGGGGGTGGGTGCGTTGGTTTGTACAATATTCTCTAACCGGTGCTGAAATAGGAATCGGGTTGTCTCATGCATTTACATTAGAACAGCTGAACGCTGCAACTTGGGTATATATGATCAGTTTCTAGTGCACATGTATGTGCCTTCAGTGTTATTTTGTTCCCTTTTATTTGTAAACATTTTTGCATTCCGTTTGTTCTTTTATTTTTACGTTTGCTTGTATTTTTAAATACTCTTAATATATCTAAAATAAAATAAAATTTGTATACAAAAGTTGACAAAATGTAAATCAGACATTAGGAAAATGTTAAAAGTTGTATAGAACAATGTTTCAAATGTATTAGAAAATAGTATAATGTTTATGAAAAAATAGACCACAAAACATATATATCACAAAATGTTAATGATATATTATACAAAATGCTAAACATTTATATAAAAAATGTCCAGGACTTATAATTGTTTTTGCAATTTTTATGATAAAAATAGAAATAAAAATATATGTTTAGAAACCATTTTAATTATGTATTTTAAAAATGTTAAATTTATAAACTAAAAAATGTTCGCAATGTACATAAAAAAATGTTCAATGAGTATTAAAAAATGTTGACATAAAATATATCTAAAATGTTAATTATGTATTTGGGAAATTTCAAATGCGTGTATAAAAAATGTTCCTTCTGTATACAAAAAATTTACAATGTTTTCCAAAATATTAATTTATATACTTCAAAAATGCTAAATATTTAAATTACAAAAGTTCCTGATGCACATAAAAAATGTTCAAAATATAAGTGGACATAAAAGTATAAGTTTCAGAAATGTTAATCGTGTATTTGGAAAATATCAATTGCACGTATAAAAAATGTTGCTAATGCATACAAAATTTAAATTGGTCGAGTCCAGGATGGATAGGGTGTGTGCGCCGGTTTGTAAGATAGCCTATAACTGCTGCTAAAGAAGCCAAATAGGAAACGGTGTTGTCTCGTGCATTTACATTACAATAGCCCAACGCTGCTACTTGGACCTATATTGTCAGTTTTTAGTGCATATGTATGTGCCAGCCAGCAGGTGGAAATACACATACCTGGCCACCTATTTCACCAAAAAAACCTGGCCTGAGGATGCCCCTATATAATCAATATACTATTACTCTCAATTTCATGAAATCATGATATTTTTTTTTGAAATCATGAACATTTTTCTAAACTCGCGAACATAATTAAAATTTTGAACATTTTTCAAATTCGTCAACAATTTTACAAATCAGAGGGATAGTGATATTAGTATATAGAGGAGAGAATTACTTATTTGACACTACTTCAAAATATGTTTCCTTATTTGACACTAGAATTTTTTTCTTCCCTATTTGGCACATGGTCTAATATGACATCGCTGTCAATTTCGTTAGCCTCTTCCGTTAACTAGGACCATGATACCCTTCCATGAATCATTGTGTAACGCTGCAAAAAAAAAGATGACCCAATCCTCGCGTCCATGTCTAAAGAAACCACATCATTTGTTTCCCCGACCCAGTACAGGGCTACAGCGGCGGCCCAAGCCGATGTGGGGGCTGACCTAGAATACAAGGGGACTGGAGTAGAGCAACACAAGATTTGATGTACCATATTGAAGTTGCTTATATAACGTGCCATCAAAAGGCATCAATGTGTGAGCCTGTAGCTAGTATATGTATGGTAGCAAACGGCAGCGCGGGCAAAAGCTAAACACATACTTCCTTCATTTCAAAATAAGTGTCGTGAGTTTAATACAAATTTGTACTAAAACTAATACAAAGTTGAGACATTTATTTTGGGACGGATGGAGTACGTGTGAATGCACTCCCTATTTTTATTCGAGGTAATATCACCGGTAGTCATAGAACTTGCGTTGCATGTACAGTTTGGTGCTAAAACTTCGAAAATATGGTTTTGTGGTCATCTAACTTGACTCAAGCGTGCAGATACGGTCACAGTCAGTGGCGGAGGCAGGAAAAAAGGATTGAGGGGGCCGGGTGCTGCTGAAACAGATCAGGGAGGGCCAAACCAAAGAAAAAACATGATCTGAGCAACACATAATCACTAAATTTACAGTCTGCATCAGCAAATTAGCAATAAATCTCAGATGTTAGGGGGGCCAGGGCCCCTGCTGGTCCCCCCTGTCTCCGCCACTGGTCACAGTACGCATATACAGACATATCAATGTGTATGGCCCCACTCGTCAGTGACGAACGGCACTAGGCGCGACGTATTTTACACAGGACACCCTCAATTTTTTTATTTGTGGAAGAAGTGAACCGCAGCGATGTATTTTTATAGAAAACACCTTAACTTTTTTTATTTACAGAAAACAGGCCCGCAATAAGTCAATACTGCACATATATGCGAACATTAAAACTTCTTTTATTTACAGAAAACAGGACCACAATACTGCACATATATGCAAACATTAAAACTTCTTTTATTTACAGAAAACAGGACCACAATACTGCACATATATGCGAACATTAACAACAAAAATGGCATGCCAAGACTCGAACAGACGAGCAACTATTTTTTAACCCGAGAATGCAAATGCAAAAATTTAACACCGAAAAGAATCTACTAGGACTTGAACCTACAACCAAATTTTTAAATCAATACAATCTAGACACTACAACCGGTCAGATCTGGATGTCTAAAATTGATCAGGAACTTATATATATTAAACGAGGATGCATGTGAAGTTTAAATAGGCTATGGAGACTGCGGCCCATGTTATCTGAGGTATTTAAAAATATATATAAACATGTGTACTATACAAATGTGCGTATTGCATATTTGGTTTTCAAAAATATTATTTTAATTATACAAACATTTCAATAATTATATATACGCACATTTTGTATAGTTCAATGTTTGTATAATTAAAAATATTAATAATTTAAAATTTGAACTGTTAAAAGAATATTCAGTCGTGGCTAATATGTAAATTATATAACTTTGTTGAATATAAGTCATGAATAAAACATTTACACAAGTGAATAGTCATAAATATTTAGTAAATGTTTGTGTTCATCATATTTTATAATTTAAATATAAGCCTCAAGTGTATTCTTTTGAATTTTTAAAAAATAATTAGCTAATAAATATTATCAATGTCCATATTAACTAAATATAAGCCGCAAGTGTATATTTAAATATTTTTATCTACTAATCATTATTTGTATATATAATATTTTTTAACACACAAATATGTGAATGTACCTTTATTACTTACAAATTATCTTTCAAAAAATAGTGCGCGCAAAATGGGCCGTAGTACCCGCAGCTCAATTAAGCTCCACATGAGTCCCCGTGAAGTACATATATGTTGATTATCCATATTAGACAAAATACATATATGTACAGTATCATGGTCCTGTTTTTCTTTAAAAAATAATTTGAGGGTGTTTTGTGCAAAAAAAAATATGTCGCTGTGGTTGATCGTTTCGGAAAATAATTATTTTCAGAGTGTTCTGTGTAAAAATACATCGCGCCCAGCGCCATCAGTCACTGACAAGTGGGGCCATACACATGTATACGCCCACATATGCGTGGTGTGACCGTATCTGCACGCTTGAGTTAAGTTATGTGACCAGAAAACCGTATTTTCAAAGTTCTAGCACCAAACTGAACGTGCGGCGCAAGTTCAATGACTTCCAGTGATATTACCTGTTTTTATTCCTTCGAACTGCCGATAGTGCAAAACCTATCCTTTCGTCAGTAGTAGAATTTTAACTGCAAGTCTTGCACTACTGTATACTGTTCCTGCAGGCTGACAACGATATAAACATAACACTATTCACCATGCATGACCTAGTGCATGACCTCGCAAGATCGGTCATGGCTGAAGAATTCAACTTGGCAGGCCCCAACTGCCGCTATGCACAGCTCACAGATTGTAAGAAGCCATTAACGTCATCCTCGACTTCACCTGAAAAGCTAAGGGCACTGCATGTTATGGACAATGACTCACTGCCATATCAGTTCCACCGTGATGCATATTCACCAGCTAAGTACCTTCGTGTATTAGATTTAGGCAGACTCTATTTGAACGAGTTACCAGATTCTGTTGGTCAACTGAAGCAGTTGAGGTATCTTAGTGCTCCCAAAATCCGAGATGGAACGAATCTCAAGTGGATCGGTATGCTCCGAGAATTGAATTATCTCGACCTCCGCGAGTCTTATTCTATCTCAGTATTGCCAGAGTCAATTGGTGAAATGAAAGGTCTGATGTATGTTGACTTATCACGTTGTTGGGGTCTGAAGGAACTCCCACATTCATTTGCCAAGCTCAAGGAGTTGGTATATCTGAACTTATCATCCAATTATTATGTTTTAGGAATACCAGAAGCTTTGGCTCACCTTACCAAACTCCAGTATTTGGTATTATCAGAATGTGGAAAACTCAGAGGGCTGCCAGAGGTCATCGGCGGCCTCACTGAACTCCGCTATCTGAACCTATCAGGGTGTATCCATTCTATCTTCGACAGCTCATCAACAAATCAAACCGAGAGTTTCATCGACCGTATTTGTACCATTCCCAGTATGGAGCATCTGGACTTGTCTCATAATGGCTATCCTCTGATTAGTATACCAGAAAGTGCTAGCTGCCTCAGGAAGCTGGTCCTTGACAGATGCAGGCAAGTTACTAAGCTTCCAGAATGTCTGGCTAAAATGGACCCTCAAAGCCTTTTTGGATTGTTGCCAGCATTTTCTGTAAGTGCAGATGATGCTGGATGTAACACCAACCTTGGCATTCTTGAGTATATAAATCCCGATGAACTTAGCATCACGGAACTTGAAAATGTGAAGTCTCAAGAAGAAACACGCAATATAAAACTGAGTGAAAAACAGAGAATTGTACAACTGACATTAAAGTGGAACCCACGAGCTAAGAGATATGTGGATGACATGGAGTTGCTAAGGGAGCTTGTGCCACCAACCTCTTTAGAGGAGTTTGCAATATATGGTTATATTAGTGCCGACCTTCCAGACTGGGTAATGAGTATTGGCAATTATCTCCCTAATGTTGTCCGAATGGTGATGTTCCATTTGCCAAACTGTAACAGTCTTCCACCCATCTCACAACTACCAAACCTCCGAGTGCTTACTCTGGAATACATGGAAAGCCTGGAAGAATGGAACACAACCTACTCTAGTGGCGAGGATAATGTGAATGAGCTCATGTTTTGTAACCTTGAGGAAGTGAATATACATGATTGCCCCAAGTTGATGATAAAGCCACACCTTCCTAGAGCTGCATCTTGGAGTATAAGGGGAAGTGATAATGTGCTCATATCATGGGCAGATAGCATGCCACACAATGGTGCTTCCTCATCTTCTTCTCCGCTAGGAGCAACTACTAATCTGAAAGTTGAATGGAGCAAGGTGCCTCTACATCAGTGGAGATTGCTTCACCATCTACCTGGCCTGAGTGATCTTCACATCAATGCTTGCAATAATTTGACAAGCTCACCAAAGATCACCCTGGCTCTACAGTCCCTCAAATCGCTGACACTGCAGTCTTCGGACCAATCAATACTGTTGGAATTAGTAGGCGAGTTGACATCTCTTCAGCAACTAGCGATAAACAGATTGACGTATCTAAAGGAGTTTCCCGATAACATGAGGCAACTCAAGCAGCTACAATCATTGACACTGAATCATTGTACATTGAGACAGCTGCCGCTATGGTTAGGAGAACTTGCCTCTCTCAAGAAACTTGTAATTTCAAATTGCTCTGGTCTCATGACTTTGCCAAATAGCATAGGACAACTGGTAGGTCTCCAAGAATTGGCAATAGCCTACTGCCATCATGACTTAGCGCAGTGGTGTGAAGCAGAGGAGAACAATACGAAGCTTGCTCACATAGAAGAAAAGGTATGTGCCCTGGTATGTACATTTGTTTTATAGGTATTGTTATTAACTTTGCACTTTAAACACATTCCGTCATCAGTAGTACCACATCTTTTTTTTTTGCTCTTCATTTTTTCAATTATCTTTTTTAAGAAACGTCTGTATTTTCCATTTGCTTTGGCTCGCAATTATTTTTTCCGAATGATAATATATATTTCCTTTATTCTATATGCCGCAGAGTATCCATATTGATCCTTGTTATGCCCCAAGGGCTGCAATTCACTCCAGCCGCCGTTCTTCCCCACTCCGGTGGCCCTTGTTGCGAAAAAAGATAAAAAAGTGATGCTGGAGAAAATAATCTGGAGACTGGAGGCCAATCGGTTGAGTCGGTTTATCCCACATCTATATGAATCAAAGCTCCATATTATTACTAACACGCCATTCCAACATACTCCGCTATGTTCCCTGAATTATAAAATCTCCAATGTATTCCAAGCCGACATAAGAAATCAAAGAGTGGCCATAATTGCATGTTGCCTTCGTCGCTGGATATTGTGCTACTTTATTATCGGCTTCCCTTACAAAGAAAATGTGGTCCAATCTCTCGGAAATTCTCCTACTACACTATAAATCTGACGTCAGATTTTTTACCATGACAAATCAGACGCTTTTTATGCCGACTAGCAAAGTGACCCGCTCGATGCAAGGACTCGAATTTTATAAAGTTTACTAATAATTACATATTATTTGAGTTGTATAACACAAAGTTTGATGACATTTACAAATATAAGACTCTGCAAACGTAGTTTTGTCTTAGCTATCTTTGTTCTTTTATTCATGTATAAACATATATGTTATACCTTTTTATCAACCTGCTGATTTTGCATGCTGTACTAACAATATTTTTATGATCACACATGTTGTGCAAATTACATTTGTATTATTTTTCTTTAATTTTTATCATTTTGCATTATTTTATTTTATTCTTCAAACACATATTTAATAGTTCTAATTGTTTCATGTAGGCATAAGTAAATTTGCTTACACTGTGAAAGATTAACATATTATGTTTTTATTTTAGTATTTCTTTATTGTAAGTGATTTTTTGAAACGGTCTTGCTAAAACTCAGTCAACTGAGATTTAATGAAGTCTCAGTTGACCTTGGAGCATTTTGTCCCAGCGGTTGCAACATTTATTCCTGCCGACTGCAGCGTCCATTTTGTTGGTTGTAGCATGTGGTCCCTCGTTGATTGTTGCACGCCATCTCAGCAGTTGTAACATCCTTCATTGACTATTGTAGCATTTTTAATCAGAATGGTTGTAGCATATGTTGTCATTGCTTGCAGTATCGTCGCAACATTTTTCATAGCCGTTTGCAGCATCCAGCCATGCCGCTTGCAACACCACAACTACGCTGACGTCACTCGACTGAGACTTCTTTAAGTCTCAGTCGACTGAGTTCTAGACAGACCCTTTTAAAATTTGATATATGAGGCTATTGTGCATTTCTATGCTAGGGAGGTAGCTATCAGAACCGTTAGTTTGTTACAAGATCCGAACTTTCCTATGGATAAGGTTCCTATTTGTTGATTTATGGATGATCACATTTACCAAAGAGTAAGCCGTGTCAGGGTCCTTTACGCCGCAGTGGGTACAAAAATGGCAACCTAGCCCATGCGGTGGAAGGAGTATTCATGGAATGGGGGCAGTCCTTTCTAGCTTTGGTTCTCTAGCATCGTCTATTCTGGGTAAGCCTATGAGGTAGGTTTTGTTGCGTTGCTAATGGTGAAAGGTTCCATTCATCCCTAGCTATTTTTAGTAAGTATGACCATCATTTGGCTGCATGTCCTGGCAACGGTTCAGCACCTTTTAGATCTCCTCCACAAATAATTGCACTTGTTCTTGCTACCTCGGTTGGCGCCATGTTTTAAATTGCAAGCCTGAATCCTCCATTCATTTGTATATTGGAAATTGTGCTGGCAAGTGCCCACATTTGGCGCAGACCCATTTTCATCAATGGGTTTGAGTGGGGCTACAGGCTTCTCTGATTTTCCTTTTATGATGGTCTTGAAGGACTCAAAGAACCATCTTTCTTGTCAGCCTTCACTCTTTCAGCAGACAATTTCTCAGCAGATTCATCAGGTTGGTTGTTCATCGGCTTTAGGGCCTTTTCTTCATTCTGTTTCTCCATTTCTGGAGGCACTAGGGCCTTTTCTTCGGAACTTGGTGAAACTTGAACTGGTGCAACATTTGGGACAAGAACTTGAGGCATCGGCTCATCTTCTTTCTTTTATTCATGTACCGACTATAAATCATAGGAACGAGGAGCAGAGTCAGCATTCATCCGAGTGGGAACTGTGGAGGATGAGATAGGGTCAAAAATCTTTTGAGTAGGAGTAGGCTCACCCTCAACTTTTTCTTTATCCTCCATTCTAGGTTTGGAGGGCACGACAGGTACACTCCTTAGTGGGATGGAACAACCTTCTCAACTTCAATTTTTTCCTCGGTTTGTCCTTCGGTAGCCTGCTGCTCTGGTGGTGCATTTTCTTTGACTTGCATTTCCATGAAAATAGCCGAGTCGTCAACTCTTTCTTCATGGGCCTCTGGCCCTGGTATCATGACTTCATCAACAGTACCAAACTGATTTTTTTCTTCTTCAGGAGGTGGAGAGGGTGGAGCTTGCTGCAGAGGAGCACTCTACCTTAGGTGAATGGCATCGGTCGCAACAGTCATCAGACAGTGATCTTTGTTTTATTTCATCTTACTAGCCTTTGCCCTTGTCTTCTGATGTTTTTCCTCAGCGGCTTTCTTCTGGCAGCTTCAAATTTTCTCTTGATCTCATCATTCCTTCGACCACCCAGCTGAGAGACCTCCATCTGCATTCTACTGCGGCAATCGACTTTTTCCTTCATAATGACGTTGAGAGCTTTTGTGATTGCCACAATTTCCTTGTCAAGGCCTTTGGAATTATATCCAATTCTAGCATCTCATTGCATTTGCTCCAAGAGCTTATTATCTTGCACAACCTTGTTGAGCTCTTTCTTGATTCCATCTAGCTCATCGAAGTCTTTGGTCAAAAGCTTTGTGACATCATCTAGCAAGCCCAAACTGCCCAAATCATTAGAATTCACATCATAGGCAATGGTGGGGGGAGGCGCATGACAAGGGTAGACATCAACATCACCGGGACTCCATGAAGAAGAGTAGGCAGGGGAAGATGTCGGACGGGAGGTTCACCGCAGCTGGTTCTCCTGATGGCGGAGTGGGAGCTCATGGCCGGGCCTAGGACGGCTGGATCTAGAGGGGGTGAGGGAGTCCTGGATTAGGGGGTGTCCGGATGGCCGGACTATAACCTTTGGCCGGACTCCTGGACTATGAAGATACAAGATTGAAGACTTCGTCCCGTGTCCGGATGGGACTTTCCTTGGCGTGGAAGGCAAGCTTGGCGATACGGATATGTAGATCTCCTCCCATTGTAACCGACTTTGTGTAACCCTAGCCCTCTCCGGTGTCTATATAAACCAGAGGGTTTTAGTCCATAGGACGAACAACAATCATACCATAGGCTAGCTTCTGGGGTTTAGCCTCTCCGATCTCGTGGTAGATCTACTCTTGTACTACCCATATCATCAATATTAATCAAGCAGGAGTAGGGTTTTACCTCCATCGAGAGGGCCCGAACCTGGGTAAAAACATTGCGTCCCTTGTCTCCTGTTACCATCCGCCTAGACGCACAGGCGGGACCCCCTACCCGAGATCCGCCAGTTTTGACACCGACATTGGTGCTTTCATTGAGAGTTCCTCTGTGTCTTCATCTTTAGGCCCGATGGCTCCTCCGATCATCAACAACGATGCGGTCCAGGGTGAGACTTTTCTCCCCGGACAGATCTTCGTATTCGGCGGCTTTGCACTGCGGGCCAATTCGCTTGGCCACTTGGAGCAGATCGAAAGCTACACCCCTGGCCATCAGGTCAGATTTGGAAGTTTGAACTACACGGCTGACATCCGCGGAGACTTGATCTTCGACGGGTTCGAGCCACAACCGAGCGCGCCGCACTGTCACGATGGGCATGATCTAGCTCTGCCGCCGAACAGTGCCCAGGAGGCCGCCCCAGTGTCCGCTCTGACCCTTAGCTCGGAGCCGACTGCCCCAATCGAGGACGGGTGGTTGGACACCGGCTCGGGGGCTACAATCTCTACGGCGATCGAGCCGAATACCAGCCTTGTCCTTTGCGAAGCTCGTGACTCCAAGGTGCCAGACTCCTTTCCGGACTCCGAACCTTTCGCGCCCCTGCCGATCGAACCCGATTGGGCACCGATCATGGAGTTCGCCGCCGTGGACATCTTTCAGCACTCGCCCTTCGGCGACATTCTGAATTCACTAAAGTCTCTCTCTTTATCAAGAGAGCCCTGGCTAGACTATAGTCAGCAAGGTTGGGATGCGGACGACAAAGAAATTCAAAGGCCACCCACCACCCACTTCGTAGCCACTATCGATGATTTAACCGACATGCTCGACTTCGACTCCGAAGACATCGACGGTATGGACGCCGATGCAGGAGACGACCAAGAACCAGCGCCTATAGGGCACTGGAAGGCCACCTCGTCATATGACATATACATGGTGGACACCCCAAAAGAAGGGAATGGCAATGGAACAACGGAGGATGACCCCTCCAAGAAGCAGCCTAAGCGCCGGCGTCAGCGGCGCCGCTCTAAATCCCGCCAAAGCAAAAACGGCGATTCCGGCACGGGAGATAATAACACCCCGGACAGTGCCGAAGACAACCCCCTCCAGCAGGATTCAGCACAGGAGGATGGAGAAGCCAGCCCTCATGAGAGAATGGCAGACAGAGAGGTAGAGGAAGATAATTACATGCCTCCCTCCGAAGACGAGGCAAGCCTCGATGACGACGAATTTGTCGTGCCTGAGGATCCCGTCGAACAAGAGCGTTTCAAACGCAGGCTTATGGCCACGGCGAGCAGCCTCAAGAAAAAACATCAGCAGCTTAGAGCTGACCAAAACTTGCTAGCCGACAGATGGACTGAAGTCCTTGCGGCCGAAGAGTACGAACTTGAACGCCCCTCCAAGAGCTACCCAAAGCGCAGGCTGCTACCCCGATTAGAGGAGGAAGCACCTAAACCTACATCACCAGCGCACGACGCGGCCGACCGACCACCTCGTGGCCGCAAGAGAGAGGCCTCTCGGCCATCCACTCAAGCCGCACCCCGACGTCGCTCAAAAAATACCAAGGCACGGGGAAATGTGCCAGACCTGCAAGACATATTGGAGGACAAGGCAAGGCAAACAAGATTGATCTACGGATCGCGTGGGATCCCCACGACACCTGACGATAACCGCCATGCCGGATATGGCAAATACGGCCAGGCCGAACACAGCAGACAAAGCTCATTTGGGCTACATCGTGATATAGCCCAGTATAGAGGCGCCGCACACCCACTATGCTTCATAGATGAAGTAATGGATCATCAAATCCCCAAGGGTTTTAAACCCGTAAACATCGAATCATATGATGGCACAACAGATCCCGCGGTATGGATCGAGGATTATCTCCTTCATATCCACATGGCCCGCGGTGATGATCTGCATGCTATCAAATACCTCCCACTCAAGCTTAAAGGACCAGCTCGGCATTGGCTTAACAGCTTGCCAGCAGAGTCAATTGGTTGCTGGGAGGACCTGGAAGCCGTATTCCTCGACAATTTCCAGGGCACCTATGTGCGACCACCAGACGCCGATGACCTAAGCCACATAATTCAGCAGCCAGAGGAATCGACTAGACAATTCTGGACACGGTTCCTAACCAAGAAAAATCAAAATAGTCGACTGTCCGGACGCAGAGGCCCTCGCAGCCTTCAAACATAACATCCATGACGAATGGCTTACCCGGCACCTAGGACAGGAAAAGCCGAAATCCATGGCAGCCCTCACAACACTCATGACCCGCTTTTGCACGGGAGAAGACAGCTGGCTAGCTCGTAGTAATAACATGTCCAAGAGCCCTGGTAATTCAGATACCAAGGACAACAATGGCAGGTTGCGTCGCAACAAGCACAAGCGCCGCATTAACGGCGACAATGCTGAGGATACGACAGTTAATGCCGGATTCAGAGGCTCTAAACCCGGTCAGCGGAAAAAGCCATTCAAAAGAAATACTCCGGGCCCGTCCAGTTTGGACCGAATACTCGATCGCTCGTGCCAGATACACGGCACCCCCGAACAACTAGCCAATCACACCAACAGGGATTGTTGGGTGTTCAAGCAGGCAGGCAAGTTAAGTGCCGAAAACAGAGACAAGGGGCTGCATAGCGATGACGAGGAGGAGCCCCGGCCATCGAACAATACGGGACAGAAGGGATTTCCCCCACAAGTGCGGACGGTGAACATGATATACGCAACCCACATCCCGAAAAGAGAGCGGAAGCGTGCACTCATGGACGTATATGCGTTGGAGCCAGTCGCCCCAAAGTTCAAACTGTAGTCCTCCTGCCCGATCACTTTTGATCGAAGGGACCACCCCACTAGCATCCGCCATGGCCGATTCGCCGCATTGGTTCTAGACCCAATTATTGACAGATTTCACCTCACTAGAGTCCTTATGGACGGTGGCAGCAGCCTGAACCTGCTTTATCAGGATACAGTATGAAAAATGGGCATAGATCCCTCAAGGATTAAACCCACAAAGACGACCTTTAAAGGCGTCATACCATGTGTAGAGGCCAACTGTACAAGCTCAGTTACACTCAAAGTGGTCTTCGGATCCCCGTATAATTTCTGAAGCAAGGAGTTAATCTTCGACATAGTCCCGTTCCGCAGTGGCTATCATGCCCTGCTCGGACGAACCGCATTTGCAAAGTTCAATGCGGTGCCGCACTACGCATACCTCAAGCTCAAGATGCCAGGCCCTCGAGGAGTCACTACGGTCAATGGAAACACCGAACGCTCTCTCCGAACGGAGGAGCATACGGCAGCCCTCGCGGCGGAAGTACAAAGCAGCCTCTCAAGGCAACTCTCCAGTCCGGCTATTAAACGTCCAGACACCGTCAAGCGCGCCCGGAGTAACCTACAAAAAGACCGCCTGACACGTTCCGAGCAAGCGTAGTAGTGCGGCCCCAACCCCAACCCTCGCGAAATTGCAAAACCAGTACCACGCGTGCATAATCACGCTCTGGAAATACCATGGGCATAAGGGGAGGGGCACAACCACGGCACACCCAAAATGCGGCTCAACCGCACTAGGGGCTCCCGATTTTGTCATTTCTTTTTTCTTACTTTCAGGACTCCACTCTCCGGAAGGCCTGTCCGGCAGTACAATCGCCGAACACACGATGCAACAGCCAAGGAGGCAGCAAGCTACGTCGAATGTCCAGGTGGTCTCTATAACGAGGTAAATACCTGTCTTACATAAAGTCTCGCAGCTTGCCCCTGGAGGGGGACATGTCAAATAATCCCATCTCTTGCTTATCGCACTATTTGTATCGTTCTGCGTTCACATCAGCCTTTTAATAAAAAATACATAGCTCTTGTCTATTATTGCATTCATTTTTTATGTAAATATGTTCAGTTATGACATTATGTATCTGTACACTTTGGTACGGCCAATACACCAGGGGCTTAAGTACCCCAGAATATGGTGTAAGAAGTCCGAACACTCTCACGAGTGCGGCACCCCAAACTTATAGCATTATATGCATCGGCTCCGAATCATGTCTTGGGTCAATAGTTGGGTTTGCCCGGCTCCCATGTTTTGGTACCTTACGTTCCGTTATATCGGCTAAGGTAGCACTGGGAGAACTGCTGCGATTGTGCCCCAGTTGAGCTGGGTTAAGCACCTCAGTAGAGAAAGCTAAAACCGACCGTCATGATAGGGCGAGAGTCGGTCGCTGTTCGAGAGGTTATCGAGTCCCTAAATACTTATGCCGCTTAGAGCGAGGAGCTGGCTTTGTCCGGCCTAGGCGTGGATAGCGCCCCGAACTCGGTCTTCGGAATACTAGGGGTTTCGCGAAAATTTAAAATTATAGAATTCTATGGCTAAGTGAGAGTGACAAAGCATTATAGTCCGATTGTCTTGTTCGTTGTGCTGAGCGCCTCCCACGAAGAACCCAAGAATGGGAAAAGAGCGCTCAGGTTTATCCCGAACACCCCAGGACTCGTGGCATGAGGGTAGAAGTCGACGACTCGCCATCTCTCACATTTAATAAACGTCCGCACAGAAGGTAATATTTTAAATTCAAAAAGCGTTGCTTAGCGCATATGAACAAGTTTTTCAGTGCACAGGATAACACGAGCGAGTTTACTCAAAAATTACATCCTTGGAACACTCATTCGCCACAAGGCAGGCACCCTTCAGGACGCCCTCATAATACAACTCGGGCTTGTGATGCTCCTTCCCCTCCGGTGGCCCATCTGTCACCAGCTTCTCAGCATCCATCTTGCCCCAGTGTACTTTAACACGGGCAAGGGCCCTACGGGCGCCTTCGATGCATACGGAGCGCTTGATGATTTCCAGCCATGGACAGGCATCCACCAGCCGCCTCACCAGCCCAAAGTAGCTCCCAGGCATGACCTCCCCAGGCCATAGCCGGCCTATAAGGCCCTTCATGGCCTGTTCGGCTGCCTTATGGAGCTCGACCAGCTGCTTCAGCTGGTCGCTCAAGGGCACTGGGTGTCCGGCCTCAACATACTGGGAACAGAACACCTTCTCCGTCGAGCTCCCTTCCTCGGCTTGGTAGAATGCGGCAGCGTCGGACGCACTGCCGGGCAGATCTGCGAATGCTCCTGGAGAGCTCTGGACTCGGGTAAGTAACAAGTAATTCACTTTCACGTGCTTGCTTTGCATAAAGAATGCCTTACCCGCTGCTATCTTCTTCATCACCTCAATTTCCTAGAGGGCTTTTTGGGCTTCGGCCTTGGTAGATTTGGTGCTCTCAAGGGCCGAGGCAAGCTCGGACTCTCGAGTCTTTGAGTCAAGCTCCAAACTCTCATGTTTTTTCACAAGAGCATGGAGCTCTTGCCGCACCTCCGCCACCCGTGCCTCCTGCTTTTCTCGCTCGGTGCGCTCCATGGCTGCATTGTCTTCGGCCTTGGACAGCGCTTCCTTCAGGGTCGCCACCTCGGTTGTGGCCCCTGTAATACTCATGTTGGTCCTGTCATTATTTGCAACCAGATATTTTTATATACTTACATAAGGTACTACTTACCTTCCTTGTCCTCGAGCTGCTTCTTGGCAAGGCCGAGCTCGTTCTCGGACCGCTCGAGGCTCTGCTTCAATGCATCGACCTCCGCAGTCAGTGCGGCAGAGGTCAGCAGCGCAGCCTGCATTCCCATATTGACATACTTATGTTAGACTCCTGCGTATATCTTTTTAGATCCTCAGTCCAGCTTTTCTTTCCGAACACCAAACTGAGCATCAGGGGCTACTGTCTATGCGGTAATATTTTTACATGTCTTAAATACATACCTCAAAGCCTATTAGAAGGCTGGCACAAGCTTCCGTCAGCCCGCTCTTGGCAGACTGAACCTTCTGGATCACCGCACTCATAATAGTGTGGTACTCCTCATCGATGGAGGCGCTGTTAAGCACCTCCAACAAATTATCCGGTGCCTCCGGATAGACGGAGGTCACCGGCGTCGTAGGCTTGCCCTTCTTACGAGGGGGCCGCCTGCCGGACTCCAGAACCACTGAAGGTTCCGATGCGGTGTCCGGCCCCGGGCCGGACTTAGAGCCCTTTGGGGTCTTATCACCTTTGCGCCTGGAGTCCGGGAGGTCGCCTTGCGGCGCCTCCGGGACCACCTCCTCCTGGCTTGGCCCCTTTTGGGACTCCACCTCGGCATCGTCCATAGGGCGAGGGGAGGTAGCAGTCGGGAGTGAAAGACTATTCACATCCGACGAATCCAGGGTGCCGCTCGACGAAGCGTCGAGCCGGGCCTTGGGCGGACTGCATGATTATATTCGGCGTTAGAAGATACTGTGCAATATAGGAACGCCATGAGTTATTCTGGTATCCGGATACTTACGATTTTGCCAGGGGCTTGGCCCTGGATGGCCACTCCTCTTCACCGTCGTCGGTGTTGGGGGAGTATTCCGGAGGAATGGTCTTTCCCTTCTTGGACCCTCCGGCCCCCCTAGTTGGGGCGGCCTTCCTTTTCTTTCCTCCCCCCATTGGAGGGGGAGAGGCCTCTTCTTGCTCCTTCCCGTCTTCGTTGGAGGAGTGCGCTTCGAAGTCGCCGGGCGATGAATCCGACACCACCAGGCGCCGGGAACTCTTTCGAGTTCCCGTGGCCTTCTTCTTGGCCTTCTTCTCTGGCACCATGTAAGGTGCCGGGACCAGCAGCTTCGCCAAGCGGGCATCTGCTGGGCCTTCGGGCAAAGGAGCCGGACAGTCGATCTGTCCGGACTTCTCCTGCTAGTCCTGTCAAAGGAACGGGAGCTTAGATCCCTCATAGAGTCAAACTATGAAAAACATGTATCCCATAAAGGGTAAAGCAACCTTACTATGCTGGCTTGGCGCTTCGCGCAGAATCCGCGATCCTCGGTAATGGGAGGGGGAACCTCGGTGCCCTTGAATAGCACCTTCCAGGCATCCTCGTGCGTTGTGCCAAAGAGCCTGGACAAAGTTTGGTGCTGGGCCGGGTCGAACTCCCACAAGTTAAAAGCCCGTCGTTGACACGGGAGGATCCGGCGGAGGAGCATGACCTGGACTACGTTGACAAGTTTAACCTTCTTATCCACCAGGTTTTGGACGCAGGTTGGGAGTCCGGTCAGCTCTCCCGAATTACCCCACGATAGGCCCGTCTCTTTCCAGGAGGTGAGCCGTGTGGGGATGCCAGATCGGAATTCGGGGGTCGCTGCCCATTCAGGGTCACGCGGCTCGGTGATGTAGAACCACCCCGATTGCCACCCTTTGATGGTTTCCACAAACGAGCCCTCGAGCCATATGACGTTGGGCATCTTGCCCACCATGGCGCCTCCGCACTCCGCTTGCTGGCCGCCCACTACCTTCGGCTTGACATTGAAGGTCTTCAGCCATAAGCCAAAGTGGGGCTTGATGCGGAGGAAGGCCTCGCACACGACGATAAACGCCGAGATGTTGAGGATGAAGTTCGGGGCCAGATCGTGGAAATCCAGGCCGTAGTAGAACATGAGCCCCCAGACAAATGGGTGGAGTGGGAAGCCCAGTCCGCGGAGGAAATGGGGGAGGAACACCACCCTCTCACGGGGCCTGGGGGTTGGGATAAGCTTCCCCTCGTCTAGAAGCCGGTGCGCAATGTCGTTGGACAAGTATCCGGCTTTCCTCAACTTTTTGATGTGGCCCTCCGTGACGGAGGAGGCCATATTCCTGAAGGAAATATGCCCTAGAGGCAATAATAAAGTTATTATTTATTTCCTCATATCATGATAAATGTTTATTATTCATGCTAGAATTGTATTAACCGGAAACATGATACATGTGTGAATACATAGACAAACATATAGTCACTAGTATGCCTCTACTTGACTAGCTCATTAATCAAAGATGGTTATGTTTCCTAACCATAGACATGTGTTGTCATTTTATTAATGAGATCACATCATTAGAAGAATGATGTGATTGACATGACCCATCCTGTTAGCTTAGCACTTGATCGTTTAGTATTCTGCTATTGCTTTCTTCATGACTTATACATGTTCCTGTAAGTATGAGAAATATGCAACTCCCGTTTACCGGAGGAACACTTTGGGTACTACCAAACGTCACAATGTAATTGGGTGATTATAAAGGAGTACTACAGGTGTCTCCGAAGGTACATGTTGAGTTGGCGTATTTCGAGATTAGGTTTTCTCACTCCGATTGTCGGAGAGGTATCTCTGGGCCCTCTCGGTAATACTCATCACTTAAGCCTTGCAAGCATTATAACTAATAAGTTAGTTATGAGATGACGTATTACAGAACGAGTAAAGAGACTTGCCGGTAACGAGATTGAACTAGGTACTGGATACCGACGATCAAATCTCGGGCAAGTAACATACCGATGACAAAGGGAACAACGTATGTTGTTATGCGGTTTGACCGATAAAGATCTTCATAGAATATGTAGGAACCAATATGGGCATCCAGGTCCCGCTATTGGTTATTGACCGAGAATGGTTTTAGGTCATGTCTACATAGTTCTCGAACCCGTAGGGTCCGCACGCTTAACGTTTCGATGACAGTTTTATTATGAGTTTACAAGTTTTGATGTACCGAAGTTTGTTCGGAGTCCCGGATGTGATCACGGACATGACGAGGAGTCTCAGAATGGTCAAGACATAAAGATTGATATATTGGAAGCCTATGTTTGGACATAGGAATGGTTCCGGGTGAAATCGGCATTTTACCGGAGTACCGGGAGGTTACCGGAACCCCCCGGGGGGTTAATGGGCCTACTTGGGCCAGGAGGGAGAAGAGAGAAGGAGCCAGGAGGGGGCCGCGTGCCCCTCCCCCTCCTAGTCCGAATATGACAAGGGAAGGGGGGCGGCGCCCCCCTTTCCTTCCCCTCTTCCTCCTCTTCCCCCCCTTCTCCTATTCCAACTAGAAAAGAAGGGAGTCCTACTCCCGGTGGGAGTAGGACTCCCCCCTTGGTGCGCCCTCCTTGGCCGGCCGCCTCCTCCCCCCTGGCTCCTTTATATACGGGGGCGGGGGGGG
>NW_025228086.1:28483-111568 GCF_018294505.1 Triticum aestivum
GGACACACAAGTTGATCTACGGATCGTTCCTTAGCCGTGTGCGGTGCCCCCCTCCACCATATTCCACCTCGGTCATATCGTCGCGGAGTTTAGGCGAAGCCCTGCACTGGTAGAGCATCATCATTGTCACCACGCTGTCGTGCTGACGGAACTCATCCCCGAAGCTTTGCTGGATCGGAGCCCAGGGATCGTCATCGAGCTGAACGTGTGCTGAACTCGGAGGTGCCGTACGTTCGGTGCTTGGATCGGTTGGATCTTGAAGACGTACGACTACATCAACCATGTTGTCATAATGCTTCCGCTTACGGTCTACGAGGGTACGTGGACGGACACTCTCCCCTCTTGTTGCTATGCCATCACCATAATCTGGCGTGTACGTAGGAATTTTTTTGAAATTACTACATTCCCCAAAAGTGGTATCAGAGCCTAGGTTTTATGCTTTGATATTATATGCACGAGTAGAACACAAGTGAGTTGTGGGCGATATATGTCATACTACTTACCAGCATGTCATACTTTGGTTCAGCGGCATTGTGAGATGAAGCGGCCCGGACCGACATTATGCGTACGCTTACGCGAGACTGGTTTCACCGCTACGAGCACTCGTTGCTTAAAGGTGACTGGCGGGTTTCTGTCTCTCTCACTTTAGTTGAACCGAGTGTGGCTACGCCCGGTCCTTGCGAAGGTTAAAACAACACCAACTTGACAAACTATCGTTGTGGTTTTGATGCGTAGGTAAGAACGGTTCTTGCTAAGCCCGTAGCAGCCACGTAAAATTTGCAACAACAAAGTAGAGGACGTCTAACTTGTTTTTGCAGGGCATGTTGTGATGTGATATGGTCAAGACGTGATGCTATATTTTATTGTATGACATGATCATGTTTTGTAACCGAAGTTATCGGCAACTGGCAGGAGCCATATGGTTGTCGCTTTATTGTATGAAATGCAAACGCCCTGTAATTGCTATACTTTATCACTAAGAGGTAGCGATAGTCGTAGAAGCAATAGATGGCGTAACGACAACGATGCTACGATGGAGATCAAGGTGTCGCGCCGGTGACGATGGTGATCATGACGGTGCTTCGAAGATGGAGATCACAAGCACAAGATGATGATGGCCATATCATATCACTTATATTGATTGCATGTGATGTTTATCCTTTATGCATCTTATCTTGCTTTGATTGACGGTAGCATTTTAAGATGATATCTCACTTAATAATCAAGAAGTGTTCTCCCTGAGTATGCACCGTTGTGAAAGTTCTTCGTGCTGAGACACCACGTGATGATCGGGTGTGATAGGCTCTACGTTCAAATACAACGGGTGCAAAACAGTTGCACACGCGGAATACTCAGGTCATACTTGACGAGCCTAGCATATACAGATATGGCCTCGGAACACGGAGACCGAAAGGTCGAACGCGAATCATATAGTAGATATGATCAACATAGTGATGTTCACCATTGAAACTACTCCATCTCACGTGATGATCGGACATGGTTTAGTTGATTTGGATCACGTGATCACTTAGATGACTAGAGAGATGTCTGTCTAAGTGGGAGTTCTTAAGTAATATGATTAATTGAACTTAAATTTATCATGAACTTAGTACCTGATAGTATTTTGCTTGTCTATGTTTGTTTGTAGATAGATGGCTCGTGCTGTTGTTCCGTTAAATTTTAATGCGTTCCTTGAGAAAGCAAAGTTGAAAGATGATGGTAGCAATTACACGGACTGGGTCCGTAACCTGAGGATTATCCTCATTGCTGCACAGAAAAGTTATGTCCTGGAAGCACCGCTGGGTGCCAGGCCTGCTGCTGATGCAACTGACGACGTTAAGAACGTCTGGCAGAGCAAAGCTGATGACTACTCTATAGTTCAGTGTGCCATGCTTTACGGCTTAGAACCGGGTCTTTAACGACGTTTTGAACGTCATGGAGCATATGAGATGTTCCAGGAGTTGAAGTTAATATTTCAAGCAAATGCCCGGATTGAGAGATATGAAGTCTCCAATAAGTTCTACAGCTGCATGATGGAGGAGAATAGTTCTGTCAGTGAACACATACTCAAAATGTCTGGGTATAATAATCACTTGATTCAACTGGGAGTTAATCTTCCTGATGATAGTGTCATTAACAGAATTCTCCAATCACTGCCACGAAGCTACAAGAGCTTCGTGATGAACTATAATATGCAAGGGATGAACAAAACTATTCCCGAGCTCTTCGCAATGCTAAAAGCTGCGGAGGTAGAAATCAAGAAGGAGCATCAAGTGTTGATGGTTAACAAGACCACCAGTTTCAAGAAAAAGGGCAAAGGGAAGAAGAAGGGGAACTTCAAAAAGAACGGAAAGCAAGTTGCTGCTCAAGAGAAGAAACCCAAGTCTGGACCTAAGCCTGAAACTGAGTGCTTCTACTGCAAGTAGACTGGACACTGGAAGCGGAACTGCCCCAAGTATTTGGCGGATAAGAAGGATGGCAAAGTAAACAAAGGTATATGTGATATACATGTTATTGATGTGTACCTTACTAATGCTCGCAGTAGCACCTGGGTATTTGATACTGGTTCTGTTGCTAATATTTGCAACTCGAAACAGGGACTACGGATTAAGCGAAGATTAGCTAAGGATGAGGTGACGATGCGCGTGGGAAATGGTTCCAAAGTCGATGTGATCGCGGTCGGCACGCTACCTCTACATCTACCATCGGGATTAGTATTAGACCTAAATAATTGTTATTTGGTGCCAGCGTTGAGCATGAACATTATATCTGGATCTTGTTTGATGCGAGACGATTATTCATTTAAATCAGAGAATAATGGTTGTTCTATTTATATGAGTAATATCTTTTATGGTCATGCACCCTTGAAGAGTGGTCTATTTTTATTAAATCTCGATAGTAGTGATACACATATTCATAGTGTTGAAATCAAAAGATGCAGAGTTGATAATGATGGTGCAACTTATTTGTGGCACTGCTGTTTAGGTCATATCGGTGTAAAGCGCATGAAGAAACTCCATACTGATGGGCTTTTGGAATCACTTGATTATGAATCACTTGGTACTTGCGAACCGTGCCTCATGGGCAAGATGACTAAAACGCCGTTCTCCAGAACTATGGAGCGAGCAACTGATTTGTTGGAGATCATACATACTGATGTTTGTGATCCAATGAATGTTGAGGCTCGCGGCGAGTATCGTTATTTTCTCACCTTCACAGATGATTTGAGCAGATATGGGTATATCTACTTAATGAAACACAAGTCTGAAACATTTGAAAAGTTCAAATAATTTCAGAGTGAAGTGGAAAATCATCGTAACAAGAAAATAAAGTTTCTACGATCTGATCGTGGAGGAGAATATTTGAGTTACGAGTTTGGTCTACACTTGAAACAATGCGGAATAGTTTCGCAACTCACGCCACCCGGAACACCACAACGAAATGGTGTGTCCGAACATCGTAATCGTACTTTACTAGATATGGTGCGATCTATGATGTCTCTTACTGATTTACCGCTATCGTTTTGGGGTTATGCTTTAGAGACAGCCGCATTCACGTTAAATAGGGCACCATCAAAATCCGTTGAGACGACACCTTATGAACTGTGGTTTGGCAAGAAACCAAAGTTGTCGTTTCTTATAGTTTGGGGCTGCGATGCTTATGTGAAGAAACTTCAACCAGATAAGCTCGAACCCAAATCGGAGAAATGTGTCTTCATAGGATACCCAAAGGAGACTATTGGGTACACCTTCTATCACAGATCTGAGGGCAAGATTTTCGTTGCTAAATTCGGATCCTTTCTAGAGAAGGAGTTTCTCTCGAAAGAAGTGAGTGGGAGGAAAGTAGAACTTGATGAGATAACTGTATCTACTCCCTTGTTGGAAAGTAGTTCATCACAAGAACTAGTTCCTATGACAACTACACCAACTAGTGAGGAAGCTAATGATATTGATCATGAAACTTCAGATCAAGTTTCTATTGAACCTCGCAGGTCTACCAGAGTAAGATCCGCACTAGAGTGGTACGGTAATCCTATTCTGGAAGTCATGTTACTTGACCATGATGAACCTACGAACTATGAGGAAGCGATGATGAGCCCAGATTCCGCAAAATGGCTAGAGGCCATGAAATCTGAGATGGGATCCATGTACGAAAACAAAGTATGGACTTTGGTTGACTTGCCCGATGATCGGCAAGCCATTGAGAATAAATGGATTTTTAAGAAGAAGACTGACGCTGATGGTAATATAACTGTCTATAAAGCTCGACTTGTTGCGAAAGGTTTTCAACAAGTTCAAGGGGTTGACTACGATGAGACTTTCTCACCGGTAGCAATGCTTAAGTCTGTCCGAATCATGTTAGCTATTGCTGCATTTCATGATTATGAAATTTGGCAAATGGATGTCAAAACTGCATTCTTGAATGGATTTCTGGAAGAAGAGTTGTATATGATGCAACCAGAAGGTTTTGTTGATCCAAAAGGTGCTAACAAAGTGTGCAAACTCCAGCGATCTATTTATGGGCTGGTGCAAGCATCTTGGAGTTGGAATAAACGTTTTGATAGTGTGATCAAAGCATATGGTTTTATACAGACTTTTGGAGAAGCCTGTATTTACAAGAAAGTGAGTGGGAGCTCTATAGCGTTTCTGATTTTATATGTAGATGACATATTATTAATTGGAAATGATATAGAATTTCTGGATAGCATAAAGGGATACTTGAATAAAAGTTTTTCAATGAAAGACCTCGGTGAAGCTGCTTACATATTGGGCATCAAGATCTATAGAGATAGATCAAGACGCTTAATAGGACTTTCACAAAGCACATACCTTGACAAAATTTTGAAAAAGTTCAAAATGGATCAGGCAAAGAAAGGTTTTTTGCCTGTGCTACAAGGTGTGAAGTTGAGTCAAACTCAATGCCCGACCACAGCAGAAGATAGAGAGAAAATGAAAGATGTTCCCTATGCTTCAGCCATAGGCTCTATCATGTATGCAATGCTGTGTACTAGACCTGACGTATGCTTAGCAATAAGCTTACAGGAAGGTACCAAAGTAATCTAGGAGTGGATCACTGGACAGCGGTCAAGAACATCCTGAAATACCTGAAAAGGACTAAGGATATGTTTCTCGTATATGGAGGTGACAAAGAGCTAATCGTAAATGGTTACGTTGATGCAAGCTTTGACACTGATCCGGACGATTCTAAATCGCAAACTGGATACGTGTTTTTATTAAACGGTGGAGCTGTAAGTTGGTGCAGTTCTAAACAAAGCGTCGTGGCAGGATCTACATGTGAAGCAGAGTACATAGCTACTTCTGAAGCAGCAAATGAAGGAGTCTGGATGAAGGAGTTCATTACCGATCTAGGTGTCATACCTAGTGCATCGGGACCAATGAAGATCTTCTGTGACAATACTGGTGCAATTGCTTTGGCAAAGGAATCCAGATTTCACAAGAGGACCAAGCACATCAAGAGATGCTTCAATTCCATTCGGGACCAAGTCCAAGTGGGAGACATAGAGATTTGCAAAATACCTACGGATCTGAATGTTGCAGACCCGTTGACTAAGCCTCTCTCACGAGCAAAACATGATCAACACCAAGACTCCATGGGTGTTAGAATCATTACTATGTAATCTAGATTATTGACTCTAGTGCAAGTGGGAGACTGAAGGAAATATGCCCTAGAGGCAATAATAAAGTTATTATTTATTTCCTCATATCATGATAAATGTTTATTATTCATGCTAGAATTGTATTAACCGGAAACATGATACATGTGTGAATACATAGACAAACATATAGTCACTAGTATGCCTCTACTTGACTAGCTCATTAATCAAAGATGGTTATGTTTCCTAACCATAGACATGTGTTGTCATTTGATTAATGAGATCACATCATTAGAAGAATGATGTGATTGACATGACCCATCCCGTTAGCTTAGCACTTGATCATTTAGTATTCTGCTATTGCTTTCTTCATGACTTATACATGTTCCTATAACTATGAGAAATATGCAACTCCCGTTTACCGGAGGAACACTTTGGGTACTACCAAACATCACAACGTAACTGGGTGATTATAAAGGAGTACTACAGGTGTCTCCGAAGGTACATGTTGAGTTGGCGTATTTCGAGATTAGGTTTTGTCACTCCGATTATCGGAGAGGTATCTCTGGGCCCTCTCGGTAATACTCATCACTTAAGCCTTGCAAGCATTATAACTAATAAGTTAGTTATGAGATGACGTATTACAGAACGAGTAAAGAGACTTGCCAGTAACGAGATTGAACTAGGTACTGGATACCGACGATCAAATCTCGGGCAAGTAACATACCGATGACAAAGGGAACAACGTATGTTGTTATGCGGTTTGACCGATAAAGATCTTCGTAGAATATGTAGGAACCAATATGGGCATCCAGGTCCTGCTATTGGTTATTGGCCGAGAATGGTTTTAGGTCATGTATACATAGTTCTCGAACCCGTAGGGTCCGCACGCTTAACGTTTCGATGACAGTTTTATTATGAGTTTACAAGTTTTGATGTACCGAAGTTTATTCGGAGTCCCGGATGTGATCACGGACATGACGAGGAGTCTCGGAATGGTCGAGACATAAAGATTGATATATTGGAAGCCTATGTTTGGACATCGGAATGGTTCCGGGTGAAATCGGCATTTTACTGGAGTACCAGGAGGTTACCGGAACCCCCCCGGGGGGTTAATGGGCCTACTTGGGCCACGAGGGAGAAGAGAGAAGGAGCCAGGAGGGGGCCGCGCGCCCCTCCCCCTCCTAGTCCGAATAGGACAAGGGAAGGGGGGCGGCGCCCCCCCTTTCCTTCCCCTCTTCCTCCTCTTCCCCCCTTCTCCTATTCCAACTAGGAAAGAAGGGAGTCCTACTCCCGGTGGGAGTAGGACTCCCCCCTTGGCGCGCCCTCCTTGGCCGGCCGCCTCCTCCCCCCTGGCTCCTTTATATACGGGGGCGGGGGCGGGGCACCCCATAGACACACAAGTTGATCTACGGATCGTTCCTTAGCCGTGTGCGGTGCCCCCCTCCACCATATTCCACCTCGGTCATATCGTCGCGGAGTTTAGGTGAAGCCCTGCGCCGGTAGAGCATCATCATCATCACCACGCCGTCGTGCTGACGGAACTCATCCCCGAAGCTTTGCTAGATCGGAGCCCGGGGATCGTCATCGAGCTGAACGTGTGCTGAACTCGGAGGTGCCGTACGTTCGGTGCTTGGATCGGTCGGATCGTGAAGACGTACGACTAGATCAACCACGTTGTCATAACGCTTCCGCTTACGGTCTACGAGGGTACATGGACGGACACTCTCCCCTCTTGTTGCTATGCCATCACCATGATCTTGCGTGTACATAGGAAATTTTTTGAAATTACTACGTTCCCCAACAATTCCTGCCTCCCGCTCCGGACATGGTTGGAGAAGGTTTAGGTGGGAAGTGCGGACTTGGGCGCTGGAGCTCGAGTGCGCGGAAATGGATAAGCGAAGGAGGAAGAAGGCGTAGATGGAAAAGGTGGATCTCTATCCCCTTATATGGGCGGACGAAACTATGTGCCCCCACCAGCCTGGTAAAACTCGCTTATCTCCCAAGCATCATGATTAATGGCACGGTTGGGTTACCCACGCCTGTCTTGATGAGAATCCCGGAATAAGGGGACACGATCTCTGCTTCGACAAGACGTGCCAAGGAAACCACCTCGCTAAACGCGCTAAGGTGGGACAGTAAAACGATTCGAATAAAGGCTTGGCCATGGCGTGATGTCACGCTGCGATATACGTCAGCAGATTAGATTTGTACAAATATTATTCTCTCTACTGTGGTATGTGGAACTTATTTTGCATAGCTGGACACTATCCTTGTGTTCAAAATCTTCTATGAAGTATTCAGAGGAGGAACCCGCCTTGCAATGCCGAAGACAATCTGTGCGCCGGACTCGTCGTCATTGAAGCCTGGTTCAGGGGCTACTGAGGGAGTCCTGGATTAGGGGGTGTCCGGATGGCCAGACTATAACCTTTGGCTGGACTCCTGGACTATGAAGATACAAGATTGAAGACTTCGTCCCGTGTCCGGATGGGACTTTCCTTGGCGTGGAAGGCAAGCTTGGCGATACGGATATGTAGATCTCCTCCCATTGTAACCGACTCTGTGTAACCCTAGCCCTCTCCGATGTCTATATAAACCGGAGGGTTTTAGTCCGTAGGACGAACAACAATCATACCATAGGCTAGATTCTAGGGTTTAGCCTCTCTGATCTCGTGGTAGATCTACTCTTGTACTACCCATATCATCAATATTAATCAAGCAGGAGTAGGGTTTTACCTCCATCGAGAGGGCCCGAACCTGGGTAAAAACATCGCGTCCCTTGTCTCCTGTTACCATCCGCCTAGACGCACAGTTCGGGACCCCCTACCCGAGATCCGCCGGTTTTGACACCGACAGGGGGGAAGATGGGACATGGTCGGGGCTTGCTAAATCCAAGCCTCCCTATGTTCCCCACTAAAGAGAGGGGGATGAGATATGGGGAACGAGAGGAGCGAGATCCTTGGTTTGTGGGAGGAGGATTTATTTGCATGATCTTGTGAGACCCTACCTAGAAGAAGACACGTGTTCGACACTCATTAGGAATAGTAAAACTGGGCACCATCCCCGCACTCTCACGAATTAGACGGTTCTGACCATTCGATTTCATATAGTGGATATTCATGACCATTTGATCTACCTTTCATGCTATATTTAACGCTAAATGGGCCACACATCGTAAGGGCAGATACTCCCGTAGCTTTTTTTGCACATTTGTGGTTAATTGGGCCTCATGTGAAAACCCATGGAAACGAGCGAGGTCCAATGTGTGTGTCTATGCTCGGTCCAAACTCCAGGGGGATATGGGGGACGCTACACCATCCCAGCCCACTCACGTATTCAACATCTTGACCGCTTGTTTTCGTGTGCCGGCCCTTTCTGGTCGTTTGATCTTCCTAAAGGCAACGTTTTTTTGCGAGATGGGCTATTTGTCCGAGAGGCAGCTATTCTGGTAGCCTTTTCAGAGCCCTATGGTTAATTGCGCTGGTATTGGGTTGTTTGGCCCATTTTCTATGCTCAACCCTGGTCCCCTTCCTCTCTCTCTCTCTTTCTCTCTCTCAGCCCTCCATGAAACTAGCAATGCTGGCGGCAGAGGTGGCGACTTGCCTGATGCCATGGCGCGTGCAACAGCTAAGTTGGAGTCTTGGAGGAGGCCCCCTCACTGGCCATGGTCGGATCCACCATGTCAACCCACGAGCACCAAGCACAACGACAGAAAATGCATCGCGTCCTCCTCTCTGCAGCATGCCAGGGTTTCCTCCCTGCCATCTCCCCAGCCGACGCTGCTCTTCCGACAGCCATTTCTACGCTTGCCTGAGATGACGTACGGCGGAGGACAATGACACGTGGCTCCTCCTCCCTTTCTCTGGCGACACACAACTGCAACTCCCCATCTCATGCGACCTGCAGCTGTGATGAGCCACTGCTGAGAAACACAACCTACGACTCCGACCACCTGCGGCTGCAACTCCCCAACCCAAGATTTTCTCCACCGGTGCAGTAGGCTGGTCCTCCACTCTGCAGCTCTGCCCATCGTCCAGGGTGGTTCTGCATATTACTTGTAAAGCTTGCTAGCTTCTCCTTTTGATCTGATGGCCAACTGACTGGCCAGTATTTCTTCATCTGCAATAGGGTCAGATTAAGATCGGGGCTCCTTACCGCCCAGAGCATCTTGCCAAGTACAATAAGGCAAGTACCAATCCTGTAATTCTTATAGTTAATGAAGCAATATCTAGATAGTACTTTACAAAAAAAAATATGGAGATTCTTTGCTCGCCAAAACCTTATGGCAAATGATTAAATAAATATTTCATATCATGGTTCATTATTCTATTTATAGTGTAATCTGTCCATTCAAGCATCTTGTTTGTTTGGTCTTTGACAGTATTTAGCTTTGCAAAATCACGCTAAGAGTTATATTTTCCCATCGAACAACTTCTTTGTTGTTTCTAATTTCTCACCACTATGAGGCACCATTGGGTTAGAGATAACTTTAGATAGTAACATTGCTTGATAGTGTGAGTTGTGAGGTTTCAACCAAAAATAATCAGTTGTTTCCTTTATGTGCTGGAATGGGTTTCATCATTCCTTTATTTTGATAACACATTTTCTTGCTGAAGATTCCTTCTATACTTTCCAATGGAGTGAATGTTCAGATTTGAAATAGCCAATGTTTTCAATATTTGAATACACATTCTGTGTGGAAGGCATAAAAACAAAACACTTGTTTTATTTAGCTGAAACAATGCCACTGATTATGTGACTGATGTCTACTACGCAACCTTCTTCTTGTAGACATTGTTGGGCCTCCAAGTGCAGAGGTTTATAGGACAGTAGCAAATTTCCCTCAAGTGGATGACCTAAGGTTTATCAATCCGTGGGAGGCGTAGGATGAAGATGGTCTCTCTCAAACAACCCTGCAACCAAATAACAGAGTCTCTTGTGTCCCCAACACACCCAATACAATGGTGAATTGTATAGATCCAACTATAGTAGCAAAGCTAGCGGTACATCAAGTTCGTTCCATATCAAGAACATGAGAGAGAGAGTGAGGGAGTCCTAGATAAGGGGGTATCCGGACAGCCAGACTATATACTTTGGCCGGACTGTTGGACTATGAAGATACAAGATAGAAGACTTCGTCCCGTGTCCGGATGGGACTCTCCTTGTAGTGGAAGGCAAGCTTGGCGATTCGGATGTAGATCTCCTTCTCTGTAAACCGACTCTGTGTAACCCTAGCCCCCTCCGGTGTCTATATAAACCGGAGGGTTTAGTCCGTAGGACTCACGATCATCAACAATCATACCATAGGCTAGCTTCTAGGGTTTAGCCTCTCTGATCTCGAGGTAGATCAACTCTTGTAGTACTCATATCATCAAGATCAATCAAGCAGGAAGTAGGGTATTACCTCCATCGAGAGGGCTCAAACCTGGGTAAAACATCGTGCCCCCAGTATCCTGCTACCATTAGCCTTAGACGCATAGTTCGGGAGCCCCTACCCGAGATCCGCCGGTTTTGACACCGACATTGGTGCTTTCATTGAGAGTTCCTCGGTGCTGTCGCTACTAGGTTAGATGGCTTCTCCAACCTTCAACTACGCTGTCCTAGGCGAGATTTTTCTCCCCGGACAGATCTTCGTGTTCGGCGGCTTCGCACGGCGTGCCAATTCGCTTGGCCAACTGGAGAAGATCGATAACTATGCCCCCGACCATCAGGTCAGGTTTGGAAACCTAGACTACACCGCCGACGTCCGCGGAGACTTGATCCTCGACGGATTCGGACCTGTGTCAGGAGCACTGAACAATCACGACGTGCACGACCTAGATCGGCAGTCGGACAGTATTCGGAACATCGCACCTGCCACCGCTTTGGACTTTGTTCCAGAGCAGGTTGTGCCTTCCAAGGGCGGATGGATGGACCCCACCCCAAAGGCCGCATCCTCATCGGCGTTGGAGCCGAACACAGACTCCTCTCTCCAGGAAATCTGTACCTCCGGACCCCCAGACTTGTCTCCGGTAGTGTGTTCCGGACCGCGCGCGTCTGTGCCCATCGAATCTAATTGGGATCCAGTCATGGAGTTCGCCACGACAGATATCTTGCAGCACTCACCCTTCGGAGACGCGCTGAATTCATTAAGGTCTCTCTTTTGTCAGGAGACTCCTGGACGAGCTATGTCCGGCCCGTGTGGGATACAGAAGACGAAGAAAATCGCAACCCACCCGCCACCCACTTTATAGCCACTATCGACGACCTAACAGACATGCTTGACATCTCCCCCAATAACATTGATGTTATGGACGTTGATACAGGGGAAGATCCGGAACCACCGCCCATGCGGCGCTGGACTGCCACTTCATCATACGACGTCTACATGGTGGACACACCCAAAGAGGACAATAGTGACAAAAAGGACACAATGGAGGATAAACCCCCTGGGCAAAAGCAAAAACGACGGCGTAAGCGCCGCCTTAGGTCCAGAGTCACAGCAAAAATAGCGATAATAATCCAAAACAGGACGACACTCCAGTTGATTTCGAAGGCAACAACGACCATAGGGACCCAGCGATGGAGCAGGATAAACCAAGTCAGGCCGAACACAGCCCGGAGCAGACGCCCGATTTAGAGGGCCAAACTCATCATGCTACCTCCAAAGAAGATAACAGTCTGGTTGACGATGCGTTCATCGTCCCGCAAGAACATTCCAAGCAAGACAAACTCCGCAGAAAACTCCTAGCAAAAGCGTGGAGCCTGAAGAAGCAGAAGCAAAGACTCAAGGCCGCGCTACGCTCAACCGACAATGGAATAAGGTGCTGGACACCGAAGGAAAACATGGCGATAATCGCCACACAAAGAGCTACCCAAAGCGCAAACTGCTACCCGAATTCGAGAATGAAGCCGCAGCACCTGTCCGGCCCAAAAACAATACGGCTACTCAGCCGGACCAACCACCTCATTGCCGCGATAGAGCAGCCACTGATACCGCACGTGATTTACGAGAGCTCCTTGACAAAAATGCCAGTGCGGCCAGGTCCATCTATGGGTCAAGAGGACAGGCTCCGGTGCGGGAGTATGGTCACCACAGAGATCATGCCGATCGAATACTAGTCCGGAATCAACACCGGGAGCAACAACGGCCGGCAGCAGGCCGCGGCACAGCCAGATACAGAGGGGCTGCACACCCCCTGTGCTTCACGGATAAGGTGCTGGATCATGAATTTCCACAGGGATTCAAACCCGTGAATATAGAGTCATACGATGGAACGACGGACCCCGGGGTCTGGATTGAAGATTTTATCCTTCACATACACATGGCTCATGGGGACGATCTCCACGCCATCAAATACCTCCCCCTCAAGTTAAAAGGACCAGCCCGTCATTGGCTGAAAAGCCTCCCCGAAAACTCAATTGGAAGTTGGGAGGAACTTGAGGATGCTTTCAGGGCCAACTTTCAAGGGACTTATGTCCGGCCTCCAGATGCGGACGATTTAAGTCACATAATACAGCAGCCTGGAGAGTCAGCCCGCAAACTTTGGAACATTTTCCTCACTGAGAAGAATCAAATTGTCGACGGTCCAGATGCTGAAGCCTTAGCGCCCTTCAAACACAGTATCCGAGATGAGTGGCTTGCCAGACACCTCGGCCAAGGAAAGCCGAGAACAATGGCAGCCTTAACAAGCCTCATGGCCCGATTTTGCGCGGGCGAGGACAGCTGGTTGGCCCGTAAAGGCACCAGCGACCCCAGCACATTCGAAATCCGAGATGGCAACGGGAAGCCACGACACAACAAGAACAAATGTCAGAATAACGACAGTTCGGACAACACAGGGTCAACGCTGGATTCAGGGGCTCTCGACCCGGTCAAGGAAAAAAGCCATTTAATGGCAGTAAAGAGGAACCATCCGGCCTGAACAAAGTCCTAGATAGATTGTGTCAAATTCATGGCACTTCCGACAAACCTGCAAATAACACCCACAGAGAATGTTCGGTCTTCAAGCAGGCGGGCAAGTTAAACACCGAAGATAAGGGAAGGGAAACACCAAGCGAACACGATGATGAGCCTCACCAGCCGAACACTAGGGGCCAGAAACAATTCCCACCGAAAGTCAAAACGGTAAACATGGTAGACGCAACTCACACAGAGTTCGTAGACCCCCAATTTAATCCCTGCGCAACTTGCCCGATCACTTTTGATCATAGGGACTATCCGGCCAGTATCCGGCATGGAGGATCGGCTGCCTCGGTACTCGACCCAATAATCAATGGATACCATCTCACTCGAGTCCTAATGGACGGCGGCAGTAGTCTTAATTTGATATATCAAGACACCATCCGCAGGATGGGGATAGACCCATCCAGAATAAATCAAAACAACGCCACCTTCAATGGAGTAATTCCAGGCGTCGTGGCTCATTGTTGGGGATCCCTTGTGTTAGAAGTAACATTCGATTCTCCTGACAACTTCAGACGCGAGAACTTACTCTTCAACATCGCTCCCTTTAGCAGCGATTATCATGCATTGCTTGGAAGATTGGCCTTCGCTTGCTTTAACGCAATACCGCACTACGCCTACCTTAAACTCAAGATGCCTGGTCCATGCGGCGTCATCACGGTTAGCGGAAACACATAACGGTATGCGGCAGTTCCCGCTGCCGGACTCTAGGTGACCTCTCCCACCAGAACGCATGAACGGTCGTTCAGACCACGGACACAGCTAGACGAGTCCAATATACAATTTCTCACACTGGCTCGGATAAACCTGAGCCAAGGGATGTACATGTGCCCCCATAAATAATACGAGGGGCTGCAAACATGTAACACAAGCCCACAATTCGGCTCGCCTCGTTAAACAGGCAGGATCTCGAACATTCCTCGAGCATAACTAACTTCTCGCACGTTTTCCTTTTCGTTCTTTCAGACACTACCAGTGCGACACCCTTCCAGGATACGACACAACGGAGACACAGGTGTAGACGTGCAGCAGGGCCCCGCCCACAGGTTTCTCTTTAGATTAAGCCCATGCATAAACATTCTTTATTGTCAGCGTCCCATGGGTATTTCTTACACCTGTACGGGACACCGGCGTTTTAGGTTTTTTTTTTGCCACGACAGATAAATGCGCGTACCGGGAATCACAGGGTCAAGGGCATTGTTTAGCCCAATATATTTTATAAAGTCCGAATACCTTCGGGAGTGTTTGGCGTCACGAGTTTGGCCTTATATGCATCAGCTCCGAATCATGTCTTTGGTCAAATGTTGGGTTAGCCTGGCTCCTGGGTTTGCTGCCTTACATTCCGTTCTATCGGCTAAGGCGACCAAAGGAGAACTACTGCAATTGTGCCCTGGTTATTCCGGATGAGCACCTTAGTAGAGAAAGCCGAAAACTGACTGTCATGATATAGCGAGAGACTGGTCAACCACTCGAGGACTCATTGGAATCTATAGGATTCCTCCGCATTAATGAAGGACCGGTCTACCGGTCAAGTACGCACACCGTATCCAGACGCACGCGGAAGTACCAGGGGCTATATAGTAGCCCCACCTTTCGACTCCTATGACTAAGCGAAAGTGTTACATCTATATAGTCCGGTTGCCTGGTTCTATGTGCGATCACCTCCTTAATGGACCAAGACGTTGTATCAAGTGTGTTTCTGCCTATCTTATCAAACACCCCTGCATTACGCATGGGGGCTAAAGCCAACGATTGTTAACTTTCACGCTATATGAATACATAAACAACCATACAGGAGACATTATAATACTTTCAGGCAAAAGTATAAAACACAGCCTCCATAATCAAACAGATAATTGTTCATAACTAATAAGTTCATCATTCAAACATGACATCCTTGGAGCACTGGGCCTCTATTCTACGAGCCTGCTCAAAATAGTGCTCGGCCGGGTCTTGGCTTCCAGCCGGACCTCGGGTTGCAATGCGGGTGGCCTCCATATCCGCCCAATACGTTTTCACGCGGGCAAGAGCCATCCGCGCACCTTCTATGCACGCCGATCTCTTCATGGCATCAATCTGCGCCCTGGCGCCAAATACTCGTTGCACCTGACCAAAGTAACTGTCCGTCTTCGGCTCCTTCGGCCAAAAATGGTCTATTAGAGACCTCATTGCAAGGCCGGAAAACCTATGGAGCTCGGCTATGGAGGCCATCTTCTCACTCAAGGGCAAGGAGCGCGCTGGAGCATCAAATTGCGACCAGAACAGCCTCTCCATTTTATTATCTTCATGATCCTTGAATAACTTGGTCGCATCAGCCGCACTCTTCGCCAAGTCCACATACTCATCTACGGCGCTCAATAGCTTATCCAACGGAGCATACTTTGGATCCAAAAACTTCATCCCCAACACATACGGTCTTACGACCGCGATTTCTCCTGCTTGTCGAAGTTCCTCCCGTGCGTCTCTAATCTGAGAGCGCATCTCGTTGGCCGAATCTGTCGTCTTCTTCAGATCGGGCCGCCTTTGTTGGATTCTCCTTTTGGAGAAGCTCATACTGGCCGGCGGCGTCCCTCAGCTCCACAGCCATCTCGGCTATCTTCTCCTTGCTTCAGAGACGAGCGGCCTGTTCGGCTCTTAATTCTTCGGCTGCCTTTAGAGTAGCCGCATTGCTAATCCGGGCTTGTTCCTTGGCTAGAGCAAGCTCCGCTCTCGAGGCCTCAATGGCAGCAGCTCCGCCTGCAACTACATAACACCACATTAGTATTTCAAATCTTATTGCAAAGATATATGTGGATATAGGAAAGCATACTCTGCGACTCCTCGAATCGCTTGTTCACAAGCATGACGTCGGCCTCCACAACGCCAATCCGCCGCCTCAATTCGGCGCATTCAGCGGCCTGGTCTATTGAAGAACCCTTAGCAACCTGCACATCAATACAGGTGCAATCATAATCTAGGAGTCTGATCCTCCGTTTGCCGCCATGGGCTGTCATCCGCAGTCTCAGAGGCTACTATCTATACAGAGCGCATGTATCGCATGCGGTTCAACTAAAAATTACGGCTTACCTCAAAGCCTTTGAGCAGGCTCTTAAAAGATTCGTTTAAACCGCTTGTGGCGGAGGAGATTTTCTCCAACACCGTACCCATCAGGGTACGATGACCCTCCAAGAGATCAGCTAACTCCAGGAGGCCCGTCAGCGCGTTCATCCGGACTCCGGACTCTCCCGGATCCTTTTCATTGTCCGCCAGGGGAGCCGAACGCGCCGGGCTCGGGGCGGCCAAAGTGTTAGCTTCCGGCCCCATTGGATCCGGACTCCTCCGTGATGATACCTTAGGTTCGCCCGCCCCACGGGGTGAAGAGGCTGGTGGGGTTTCACTCTCCATCATCTCCGGAAGAAGATCCCCCGAGGACGAACCCTGTTGAGACGAACTGCTAGCCGGACTACAAAAACAGGTCCTGGTCATTACTCTCAGAGGGAGAAGCAATAAGATCCTTGCTTAAATTAAACTTACAGCTCGATGGAGGGCTGGCCCGTTGGCGGGCGCTGTACGGTGAGGACGCCCTTCGAAGCAGGGTCCTTTGGCGAAATTCTTTCCCCTTGTTTAGGCGCCTCCGTCTCCAAATCTACGGAGGCGGCCCTTTTCTTTCCGCGGGGGGAGGAAACCTCAGAGTCGCCCCCCCGGTTTCCCTCCTCTGTGGAGGCGCTGATTCCTCTGGTTTGGATGCGCAGTGAGTGAGGCCTACTCTTGGCCTCCCCGCTCTCCCCTTCAGCTTTCTCTAGTGGCACCCGGCTGAGTGTTCGTTCGAGAATCCTGGCCATTGCTGGGCCAGGCAAACCTTCGGGAAGAAGGGACAGACACCTGATCCTCTCCGCCTTTCTAAGCCAATCCTTGTTGCAGACAGTGTTTAGAACAATGCTATGACAAATATAAGTGAGGTGTTCGGTTATGGGGTTACTTGGGTATCTAGGCGATTGCAGCTCAGGCCCGCATCCTCGGTGGTGTCCGGAAACTTTATTCGTGGTCCGAAGAACAATTTATACATCCCTTCAGGCATCATGCTGAAGAAGTGCTGAATGGTCCGCGAACCTTCTGTATTGAATTCCCACATCCGGAGAGGCCTGCGTTTGAACGGCAGGATCCGCCGAACTAGCATTACCTGGATTATTTTGATGAGACTAATGTCCCTCTCGAGGAGCTCCCGAATGCGACTCTGAAGCATTGGTACATCGCTCGCAGGCCCCCAGTCTAGTCCCACGTTGGCCCACGACGCCAATGGAGGTGGAGGGCCCGAGCGGAAGGCCGGCGCAGCTGCCCACTTTGAGCCTCGGGGAGCTGTGACATAAAACCACCTCCGTTGCAACAAATCGGATACCTCCGGGAAGGAGCCTTCGGGCCACGGGGCATCAGCATTCCTGCTTATTATGGCACCTCCGCACTCTGGATGTTGCTCCCCAATTATCTCCGGCTTCACATCGAAAGTCTTGAGCCACATGCCGAAGTGGGGGGCAATGTGAAGGAAGGCTTCACACACAATGATAAATGACGAGATGTGGAGGATGGAATCCGGAGCTAGATCATGGAAATCTAGCCTGTAGTAGTGCATGAGCCCTCTCACGAAGGGATCAAGGGTGAGACCTAAGCCCCGAAGGAAGTGGGAGACAAAGACGATGCTCTCGTTGGTCTCGGGAGTGGGGATAACCTGTTCGGGAGCAGGAAGCCTGTGCTTGACATCGGCGGTCAAATACCCGGCCTCCCTGAGCTTCGCAATATCCTCCTCCGTGACAGAGGAGGCCATCCATCGGCCTTGATGGTCAGATCCGAACATGATTGAAGATCCGGAGGGCTTAAGCTAGGGTTTTGGGTGTTAGAACTCAGGGCGCGAGATGTGCGAGCGTGGAGATAGAGGGATAGGCCTCGGACCCTTTATAAAGGGGGAAGAATATCAAGCGTCCCCGAACGTGGTCGTTGGGGACTTGCCTAAAAACATGGGGTCATGCCAACAGGCACGGTTGGATTACCCATACCCGTATTGATGAGAATCCCGCAATAAGGGGAACACGATCTCTGCTCTGACAGGACGTCCCAAGGAAACCACCTCGTGGTGTGTGCGGTAGCAAGTTGTAGGAACGGTTCGAATAAAAACCCGATCGTGGCGTGATGTCACTTTTCAAAGAATTGTCAGCAGATTAGATTTGTGGATTATTATTCTCAATACGGTGGCATATGGAATGTTATCTTGCAGAGCCGGACATGGTCCTCGTGTTCGGAATTTATCTTGGAGTATTCAGAGATGGAACCCACCTTGCAATGCCGAACACAATCTACACGCCGGACTCATCGTCATTGAAGCCTGGTTCAGGGGCTACTGAGGGAGTCCTGGATAAGGCGGTATCCGGACAGTCGGACTATATACTTTGGCCGGACTATTGGACTATGAAGATACAAGATAGAAGACTTCGTCCCGTGTCCGGATGGGACTCTCCTTGGCGTGGAAGGCAAGCTTGGCGATTCGGATGTAGATCTCCTTCTCTGTAAACCGACTCTGTGTAACCCTAGCCCCCTCTGGTGTCTATATAAACCGAAGGGTTTAGTCCGTAGGACTCACGATCATCAACAATCATACCATAGGCTTGCTTCTAGGGTTTAGCCTCTCTGATCTCGTGGTTGATCGACTCTTGTAATACTCATATCATCAAGATCAATCAAGCAGGAAGTAGGGTATTACCTCCATCGAGAGGGCCCGAACCTGGGTAAAACATCGTGCCCCCAGTCTCCTTGTACTATTAGCCTTAGACGCACCGTTCGGGACCCCCTACCCGAGATCCGCCGGTTTTGACACCGACATTGGTGCTTCCATTGAGAGTTCCTCTGTGCCGTCGCTACTAGGTTAGATGGCTTCTCCAACCTTCAACTACACTGTCCTGGGCGAGACTTTTCTCCCCGGATATATCTTCGTGTTCGGCGGCTTCGCACGGTGGGCCAATTCGCTTGGCCATCTGGAGCAGATCGATAACTACGCCCCCGGCCATCAGGTCAGGTTTGGAAACCTAGACTACACCGCCGACATCTGCGGAGACTTGATCTTTGACGGATTCGGACCTGTGTTAGGAGCACCAAACAATCATGACGTGCACGACCTAGATCGGCGGTCGGACAGTATTCGGAACATCTCACCTGCCACAGCTCCGGATTTTGTTCCAGAGCAGGTTGTGCCTTCCGAGGGCGGACGGATGGACCCAGCCTCGAAGGCCGCATCCTCATCGGCATTGGAGCCGAACACAGACTCCTCTCTTTAGGAAATCTGTACCTCCGGACCCCCGGACTCGTCTCCGGTAGTGTGTTCTGGACCACGCGCGTCCGTGCCCATCGAATCTAATTGGGCTCCAGTCATGGAGTTCGCCGCCGCGGATATCTTTCAGCACTCACCCTTCGGAGACGTGCTGAATTCATTAAGGTCTCTCTCTTTGTCAGGAGACTCCTGGCTGAGCTATGTCCGGCCCATGTGGGATACAGAAGACGAAGAAAATCGCAACCCACCCGCCACCCACTTTATAGCCACTGTCGACGACCTAACAGACATGCTTGACATGTCCCCGAATAACATCGACGGTATGGACGTTGATACAGGGGAAGATCCGGAACCACCGCCCACGCGGCGCTGGACTGCCACTTCATCATACGACGTCTACATGGTGGACACACCCAAAGAGGACAATAGTGACAAAAAGGACACAACGGAGGATAAACCCCCCGGGCAAAAGCAAAAACGACGGCGTAAGCGCCGCCTTAGGTCCAGTCACAGCAAAAATAGCAATAATAATCCAAAACAGGACGACACTCCGGTTGATTTCAAAGGCAACAACGACCATAGGGACCTAGCGATGGAGCAGGATAAACCAAGTCAGGCCGAACACAGCCCGGAGCAGACGCCCGATTTAGAGGGCCAAACTCATCATGCTACCTCCAAAGAAGATAACAGTCCGGTTGACGATGCGTTCATCGTCCTGGAAGAACATTCCAAGCAAGACAAACTCCGCAAAAAACTCCTGGCAACAGCGCGGAGCATGAAGAAGCAGAAGCAAAGACTCAAGGCCACGCGGGATACACTTAATCGACGATGGAATAAGGTGCTGGACACCGAAGGAAAACATGGCGATAATCTCCACACAAAGAGCTACCCGAAGCGCAAACTGCTACCCGAATTCGACAATGAAGCCGCAACACCTGTCCGGCCCAAAAACAATACGGCTACTCAGCCGGACCAACCACCTCATGGCCGTGATAGAGCAGCCACTGATACCGCACGTGATTTACGAGAGCTCCTTGACAAAAAGGCCAGTGCGGCCAGGTCCATCTATGGGTCAAGAGGGCAGGCTCCGGTGCGGGAGTATGGTCACCACAGCGATCATGCCGATCGAATACCAGTCCGGAATCAACACCGGGAGCAACAACGGCCGGCAGCAGGCTGCGACACAGCCAGATACAGAGGGGCTGCACACCCCCTGTGCTTCACGGATGAGGTGCTGAATCATGAATTTCCATAGGGATTCAAACCCGTGAATATAGAGTCATACGACGGAACGACGGACCCCGGGGTCTGGATTGAAGTTTTTATCCTTCACATACACATGGCTCGTGGGGACGATCTCCACGCCATCAAATACCTCCCCCTCAAGTTAAAAGGACCAGCTCGTTATTGGCTGAAAAGCCTCCCCGAAAACTCAATTGGAAGTTGGGAGGAACTTGAGGATGCTTTCAGGGCCAACTTTCAAGGGACTTATGTCCGGCCTCCAGATGCGGATGATTTAAGTCACATAATACAGCAACCTGGAGAGTCAGCCCTCAAACTTTGCAACAAATTCCTCACTAAGAAGAATCAAATTGTCGACTGTCCGGACGTTGAAGCCTTAGCGGCCTTCAAACACAGTATCCGAGATGAGTGGCTTGCCAGACACCTCGGCCAAGAAAAGCCGAGAACGATGGCAGCCTTAACAAGCCTCATGACCCGATTTTTCACGGGTGAGGACAGCTGGTTGGCCCGTAAAGGCACCAGCGACCCCAGCACATCTGAAATCCGAGATGGCAACGGGAAGCCACGACACACCAAGAACAACTGTCGGAATAACGACAGTCCGGACAACACAGCGGTCAATGCTGGATTCAGGGGCTCTCGACCCGGTCAAGGAAAAAAGCCATTTAATGGCAGTAAAGAGGAACCATCCGGCCTGAACAAAGTCCTGGATAGATTGTGTCAAATTCATGGCACTTCCGACAAACCTGCAAATCACACCCACAAAGAATGTTAGGTCTTCAAGCAGGCCGACAAGTTAAACACCGAACATAAGGGAAGGGAAACACCAAGCGAACACGATGACGAGCCTCGCCAGCCGAACAATAGGGGCCGGAAACAATTCCCACCGAAAGTCAAAACGGTAAACATGGTACACGCAACTCACGCAGAGTTCGTAGACCCCCAATTTAATCCCTGGGCAACTTGCCCGATCACTTTTGATAACAGGGACTATCCGGCCAGTATCCGGCATGGAGGATCGGATGCCTTGGTACTCGACCCAATAATCAATGGATACCATCTCACTCGAGTCCTAATGGACGGCGGCAGTAGTCTTAATTTGATATATCAAGACACCATCCGCAGGATGGGATAGACCCATCCAGAATAAATCAAAACAACGCCACCTTCAATGGAGTAATTCCAGGCGTCGTGGCTCATTGTTGGGGATCCCTCGTGTTAGAAGTAACATTCGGTTCCTCGGACAACTTCAGACGCAAGAACTTACTCTTCAACATCGCTCCCTTTAGCAGCGATTATCATGCATTGCTAGGAAGACCGGCCTTCGCTTGCTTTAACGCAATACCGCACTGCACCTACCTTAAACTCAAGAGTTGGTGGCTACAGAGGCTTGCGGTGGCGGAACTCCCGCTCTTGGTTCTGTTCTGGTAGTTTTGGGATATATAAGAGGTGTTGGCACCGCAAACAAGTCAGGGGAATCCCCGAGTCAGCCACAAGGTAGGGGGGCACGCCCAGGGGGTAGGGCGCGCCCTCCACCCTCATGGTTGACTCAGGACTCTTTTGGTCCATCTTCGATGCTCCGTGGCCTTCTTTTGGTCCAAAAATAATCTCTGTAAATTTTCAGGTCAATTGGATTTCATTTGATATTCCTTTTCTATGAAACTCAAAAACAAGGAAAAAACAGAAACTGGCACTGGGCTCTAGTTAATAGGTTAGTCCCAAAAATCATATAAAATAGCATATAAATGCATATAAAACATCCAAGATGGATAATTTAATAGCATGTAACAATCAAAATTTATAGATACGTTGGAGACGTATCAAGCATCCCCAAGCTTAATTCCCGCTCGTCCTTGAGTAGGTAAATGATAAGAAAAGAATTTTTGATGTGGAATGCTACCTAACATATTTATCAATGTAATCTTCTCTATTGTGGCAAGAATATTCAGATCCATAAGATTCAAAAAAAAGTTTAGTATTGACATAAAAACAATACTATTTCAAGCATACTAATAAAGCAATCATGTCTTCTCAAAATAACATGGCCAAAGCAAGATATCCCTACAAAATCATATAGTCTGGCTATGCTCCATCTTCATCACACAAAATATTCAAATCGTGCACAACTCCGATGACAAGCCAAGCAATTGTTTCATGCTTTTGATGTTCTCAAACCTTTTCAACTTTCACGCAATACATGAGCGTGAGCCATTGACATAGCACTATAGGTGGAATAGAATATGGTGGTTGTGGAGAATACAAAAAAGAGGGAGATAGTCTCACATCAACTAGCTGTATCAACGGGCTATGGAGATGCCCATCAATAGATATCAATGTGAGTGAGTAGGGATTGCCATGCAGCAGATGCACTAGAGCAATAAGTTTGTGAAAGCTCAAAAGAAAACTAAGTGGGTGTGCATCCAACTCGCTTGCTCACGAAGACCTAGGGCAATTTGAAGAAGCCCATCATTGGAATATACAAGCCAAGTTCTATAATGAAAAATTCCCACTAGTATATGAAAGTGACAACATAGGAGACTCTCTATCATGAAGATCATGGTGCTACTTTGAAGCACAAGTGTGGTAAAAGGATAGTAACATTGGCCCATCTCTCTTTTTCTCTCATTTTTTTGTTTTTTTGTTCTTTTTTGGGCCTACTCTTTTTTTGCCTCTTATTTTATTTTATTTTATTTCGTCCGGAGTCTCATACCAACTTGTGGGGGAATCTCCATCATCCTTTCCTCACTGGGACAATGCTCTAATAATGAAGATCATCACACTTTTATTTACTTACAACTCAAGAATTACAACTCGACACTTAGAACAAAATATGACTCTCTATTAATGCCTCTGGGGTGTACCAGCATGTGCAATGAATCAAGAGTGACATGTATGAAAGAATTATGAACGGTGGCTTTGCCACAAATGCGATGTCAACTACATGATCATGCAAAGCAATATGACAATGATGAAGCATGTCATAATAAATGGAACGGTGGAAAGATGCATGACAATATATCTCGAAATGGCTATGAAAATGCCATAATAGGTAGGTATGGTGGCTATTTTGAGAAAGGTATATGGTGGGTGTATGGTACCGGTGAAATTTGCGCAGTACTAGAGAGGCTAGCAATGGTGGAAGGGTGAGAGTGCGTATAATCCATGGACTAAACATTAGTCATAAAGAACTCACATACTTATTGCAAAAATCTATTAGTTATTGAAATGAAGTACTACGTGCATGCTCCTAGGGGGGATAGATTGGTAGGAAACGACCATCGCTCGTCCCCGACCGCCACTCATAAGGAAGACAATCAATAAATAAATCATTCTCCAACTTCATCACATAACGGTTCACCATACGTGCATGCTACGGGAATCACAAACTTCAACACAAGTATTTGTACAATCCAAAATTACTCACTAGCATGACTCTAATATCACCATCCTCATATCTCAAAACAATCATAAGGAATCAAACTTCTCATAGTATTCAATGCACTTTATATTATTGTTTTTATTATACCCCTCTTGGTTGCCTATCATATTAGGACTAAATTCGTAACCAAATCAAATTACCATGTTGTTTAAGACTCTCAAATAATATAAGTGAAGCATGCGAGTTCATCAATTTCTTCAAAATAAAACCACCATCGTGCTCAAAAAAGATATAAGTGAAGCACTAGAGCAAATGACAAACTACTCCAAAAGATATAAGTGACGATCAATGAGTAGTCGAATAATTATGTAACCATGTGAAGACTCCCTAACATTTAAGAATTTCAGATCTTGGGATATTATTCAAACAGCAAGCAAAACAAAATAAAATAAAATGACGCTCCAAGCAAAACACATATCATGTGGTGAATAAAAATATAGCTCCAAGTAAGGTTACCGATGAACAAAGACGAAAGAGGGGATGCCATCCGGGGCATCCCAAAGCTTAGGCTCTTGGTTGTCCTTGAATATTACCTTTCGGTGCCTTTGGCATCCCAAAGCTTAGGGTCTTGCCACTCCTTATTCCGTAATCCATCGAAACTTCACCCGAAACTTGAAAACTTCACAACACAAAACTCAACAGAAAATCTCATAAGCTCCATTAGTATAAGAAAATAAATCACCACTTTTGGTACTGTTATGAACTCATTCTGTATTTATATTGGTGTAATATCTACTGTATTCCAACTTCTCTATGGTTCATACCCTCCGATACTACTCATAGATTCATCAAAATAAGCAAACAACACATAGAAAACAGAATCTGTCAAAAACAGAACGGTATGTAGTAATCTATAACTCTTGAATACTTCTATAACTACAACAATCCTGAGAAATTAGGAATTCCTAAGCAATTTGTTTAATCTTCTGCAAAAAGAATCAATTTAAAAGCACGTTTCTGTGAATTATGAAAAAAAATTGTGAGGGCAAAAGTTTTTGTTTTTCAGCAAGATCAAATCAACTATTACCGTAAGCCATCCCAAAGGTCTTACTTGGCACTTTATTGAAACAAAAGCTATAAAACATGATTACTACAGTAGCATAATCATGTGAACACACAGAAATAGTAAGGGTAAATATTGGGTAGTCTCCCAACAAGCGCTTTTCTTTAATGCCTTTTTAGCTAGGCATAATGATTTCAACGATGCTCACATGAAAGATAAGAATTGAAACACAAAGAGAGCATTATGAAGAATATGACTAGCACATTAAAGTCTAACCCACTTCCTATGCCTAAGGATTTTGTGAGCAAACAATTCATGGGAGCAAGAATCAACTAGCATAGGAAGGAAAAACAAGCATAACTTCAAGATTTTCAACACATAGAGAGGAAACTTGATATTATTGCAGTTCTTACAAGCATATATTCCTCCCTCATAATAATTTTCAGTAGCGTCATGAATGAATTCAAGAATATAACCATCACATAAAGCATTGTTTCCATGAAGCATTATTTACCTGGCGCCCACCGTGGGGTCAGCGCACGGTGGATTTGAGTTCTTGAAGGGCAGCTTCGAAGGGCTCAAGGGATACGCTGTGGGCCGGATGACCAAGAGTCGTCGCGGCAAGCTCTACATTGATGACGCAGGCTGGGGCCCCGAGGCCGGATCAATTGAGTACGGGTACTGGGTCCCCTTTGGCGGAATTCACGTCTTCATCGGCAAGATCGGCGAGCCGGGACCTGAGCCGGACATCTGCACCGACCTCGTCGAAACGGCTCAGCCGCAAAACCAGCCCGGGCTCCGCCCGCTGTGAAGCATGCCTTAGTGGGATGCATCCATGAAGGGTTCTCTGGAGGATCTGCATCTGGCGGTGAGACGGCCATCTACTCTGATGGCGGGTCATCCACAGGTGAGACAGATTTGTTGTATCAACTGCAAGATGGCGGACTCAGGGGCTGTTCCGATGGCAGCAGTATTCCGGATTGCTTCGAGCCGCCGAGCAGAGTTGGGATCTTCATGGCCGGCACACAACCTATCCAAGACTCCACAACTGTGGCAGCCATGACCTCCGGGTCAGCAGCAGCCGGGGCAGGAGGCCCTGTGCGCTCGCCGGCTCAGGTGTTGATGGATCTCACAGATAGGCCGATCACTTTGTTAACCGCCGTGGTCAACCCGGCGGATCAAGCTCTTTATGATGCGGAGGTGGCACAGTTAAAATTGGATATGGTGCAGGCTAAAGAAGACCTGGCAGCGAAAGATGTCAGGATAACCGCATAGCGGGCGACACTGGATGTTCAGGCTCAGCAGATTCAGGCACAGACTTTCCGGCTCACGCAGGATCAGAACGCATCTAATGAGGTCATGAGGAGAAGGCATCAGAACACTCAGTCTCGACTCTCACCGGTTTATGATCCTCGAAACCTCTTTCACACACCGAGGGCAGGGCCCAGTAACTCGTCGTGGCTCTCCCCGCGTACTAGTAACCTGCCGTGGCTCGCCCCGCGTCCAGGGGCAGACCGCATTGCAACACCCAGGGACGGCACGCCGGTTCAATCACAGGTGATGGGACCTCGCCGCATGACCACGGCTCCACATCAGTATGTACCAACACCTCCGGGTCATTATTCTAACCCGTTGGAGAACATGATAGCGGCAGCGACACGATTGGTGGCTCTCCCAATTGATGGTGACTCTCCGGCGGTGGTTGAAACCCGCCGGTCAGAGAACTTCTTCAGACGACCTTAGCACAATAGGAGGTGTACTCATACAGCCGGGACAGGATCCATTCGACCCCTCGTCCAAGATGAAGCCCGAGTTATAGCAGGCACATGGATTCAGCGGCCGTTTCGAGCAACATCCGGCGCCGTAACCAGCCAGGTGGGAATGACCCGGCGTGCCATGAGGCTTTTAACTTGGTAGATCAAGACCGAATACGTCAAGAGGCTGAGCGGGCGGCTGAGCAGGCGGCTTAGTTGATGGCTTACCAGCCGTATCTGGCTTATCCGACGACTTCTATCGAGGCAGGTGTGGCCACCAGAACCGGAGGAGTCCCCTGTATGGTGCCGGCTCTACGCAATGAGTGTTTGCCCAAAGATTTTAAGGGGCCTAGGAAGGTGCCGAATTACATGGCCGACTTACAGCCCGGGGCATGGATCGAAAGCTATGAGATGGCTATGGAGTTATTGGAGGTCAGTGACGCTGCAATGGCTAAGTACTTTACCATGATGCTGGATGGGACCGCCCACACTTGGTTGAAAGGCCTGCCACCTAATGCAATCAGTTCATGGGCAGAGCTAAAGGCCCAGTTCATCCAGAATTTTGAAGATACGTGCAAGCAACCCATGTCGATTGTGGATCTGACGAATTGCAAGCAAGAGGAGGGCGAGTCTACAACCCATTGGGTGTGCCGGGTTAAAGCCATAATACATTCATCTGATAAGAGATGGATGCCGGCTCTGCAGTCTTAATGTTGGAGAAAAGTTGCCATTTTTTTCCTTTGAAACAAAAGCTGGGGCGGCTCAAGCGCGATTGTAATGATATGGGCACGCTGATGGCGGCTCTGGTCAAGTACGCCGACTCTGATAGTACCAAGGATCCCAAGTCTGATGATGACAAGGAAGGGAAGGGAAAGAAGAACGACAATGGCAAGGGCCCTCAACACAACCTGACAAATCAAGGAGGTAATAAATGTAAGGTTGACAGTAGTTTGGATTTTGTGGCTAACACTAGTGTGCAGGGTAACAACCAACGGCGCAAAGGGAGGCCACCTCCCTGGTCTGGCAGGTCAGGCCCCACACTTGAGCAATTGTTAAACGAGCCCTGTCCGAGACATGACACTCAGCAAAAGCCGGCAACCCATCTATGGAAGGACTGTACGATCATGAAGGCCTTCAAAAATTCCAACATGTTTGACGGTAACAATGGGCAGGGCGGTGACTCAGGTGGTGGTGGTTTTCAAGGTCCTGGTGGCGGGTCAAACCCCAATTTTCGAAATTCTCAAGGCAACCAAGGTGGGTATAACCAACAATCTGGCCAGGGCGGTCAGCAACAGCAGCAAGGTGGATACCAGAGCAATCCGAAGCAGCTGAGCAGTGGGCAGTATCATGTGTTTACCACCAGTTTATGTAAATGAGACCAGAAGCTTCATAAGAGGGATGTGAATGCTGTTGAGCCGGTAGTTCCTCGTTACTTGAGATGGTCTGAGCAGCCTATTCTATGGAGTAGGGAGGATCACCCTCCCCGGGTTGATAATCTGGGTCATTTAGCCCTGGTGGTGGCCCCTCAGGTGGGTGGATATAAATTCACCAAGGTACTCATGGATGGAGGCAACAACATCAATATCCTCTATTATGAGACCTTCCATCGCATGGGGCTAACTGATAAGAGCCTTAAGCAGACCAACACTGTCTTCCATGGAGTTGTACTGTGTAAATCAGCATATCCAGTTGGTAAGATCGAATTGGAGGTAGCTTTTGGGGATGAGTATGACTCCAGAGCCGAGAAATTGACGTTTGAAGTAGTCAAGATCAAGAGCCCGTATCATGCTCTGTTCGGATGGCCGGCTTATGCCAAGTTCATGGCACAACCGTGTTATGTGTACTTGCAGCTCAAGATGCCGGGTCATAAGGGAACCATTACGGTACATGGGAGCTGGAAGGTGGCATGGAATGTGAAGAAGGTGACGCGACTTATGCTGAGTCGGTCTGTGCGACAGAAGAGTTAAAATTCTACAAGGACAATGTTGACCCGGTGGATATGACATCTTTAAAGAAGCCAACCACAGAACATGAGCCGGTCATGAAGTTTAAGTCGGCCGATGATACTAAGCTTGTTGACTTTGTCCCCGGCGACTCATCCAAGCAGTTCAATATCAGTGCTAATTTGGATTCCAAATAGGAAAGCGCGCTCATCGAGTTCATCCCTGAGAACCGGGACATTTTTGCATGGAAACCTTTTGACATGCCAGGTGTACCGAGAGAACTCGCTGAGCACACTCTTAATATTGATCCAAAGTTTAAGCCAGTCAAGCAGTTTCTTCAGCGATTCAACGAAGAGAGGCGGAAGGCCATTGGTGAAGAAGTAGCCTGGCTCTTAGCAGCTGGGTTCATCATTGAAGTGTTTCATCCAGAGTGGTTGGCTAACCCGATGCTTGTGCTTAAGAAAAACGGCACTTGGCGCATGTGTGTGGATTACATGGATTTAAACAAGGCTTGTCCAGCTGATCCTTTTGCTCTCCCTTGTATTGATCAAATCATTGATGCTACGGTGGTTTGTGAGTGTTTGAGCTTTTTGGATGCTTACTCTGGTTATCATCAGATCAAGATGGCAGTTAAGGACTAGGAGAAGACGGCGTTCATTACTCCATTTGGAGCCTTCTGCTATGTATCAATGCCTTTTGGGCTCAAGAGTGCCTAGGCGACTTACCAGCGATGTGTGCAGAATTGTCTTCATAATCAAATTGGGTGCATGTTCATGCTTATGTGGATGACATAGTGGTGAAATCAAGAGAGAAGGAGACCTTGATTGATGATCTCAAGGAAACCTTTGACAATATTCGGGTTTACAAGATGATTCTTAACCCGGCCAAGTGTATTTGTGGTGTGCCTGCAGGCAAGCTTTTGGGTTTTCTGGTTTCTAACAGGGGCATTGAGGCTAACCCGGAGAAGATCTAGGCCATCACCTCTCTGGCCAAACCAGCGTGTATCAATGACGTTCAGCGTTTGGCGGGTCGTATTGCTGCTCTAAGCCAGTTCATAATCCGGTTAGGTGAGAAGGCCATGCCACTGTATCAAATGATGAAGAAGACAGATAGCTTCACCTGGAGTAATGTTGCCAATGCTGCTTTTGAAGATCTGAAGAGACAGCTAGCCAAGCCGCCGATTCTTGCTGCTCCCATCGACAAGGACCCCTTGTTATTATATGTGGCTGCTAACACGCTGCCGTCAGCGTGGCCATCATGGTGGAGCGTAAGGAGGCTGGCAAGGAACACTCGGTTCAACGGCCGGTTTACTACCTCAGCGAGGTGCTGATTGAGTCCAAGCAGCGAGATCCGCATTGGCAGAAGCTTGTTTATGGGGTGTTTATGGCAAGCCAGAAGCTTAAGAAATACTTCTTGGGCCACCCCATCACTGTGGTTAGTTCTTCCCCTTTGGGGGATATCATCCAAAACAGAGAGGCCACAAGACGAGTCACCAAGTGGGCCATTGAGCTTGGGCCTCATGGCTTAAAGTACGTGCCACGCACAGCTATCAAGTCTCAAGCACTAGTGGATTTCATCAACATTTGGACAGAGCTGCAGATGCCTGAAGAAAATCCGGACAACACATATTGGACAATTCATTTTGACAGGTCCAGGGAATTGGAGGGCTCGGGGGCTGGAGTTTTTTTGGCTTCCCCTCGAGGTGACAAATTTTGTTATGTGCTCCGGTTTATCTTTCCTTGTACTTACTATGCAGCTGAGTATGAAGCCTTACTCCATGGTCTCCAGATGGCTAAGGAGATGAGCTTAAGCTGGGTAAGGTGCTTTGACGACTCAGATCTGGTAGCTCAGCAAGTATCAGGCAAGTGGGATTCTAAGGATCCTCTCATGGCGGCTTATCACCGTGAAGTCGATGCAATTACGGGACACTTCAAGGGTTATCAGGTGGAACACATTGACCACAGAAAGAAAGAGGTGTGATGCTTTAAGCCGGTTGGGATCTCAGCATAAGCCGGTGCCGCCTAATACTTTCTTGGATATTCTGCATAACCCTTCTGTCAATCTACCCACAGAGGAAGAATTGGCTGTTCCTGACCCAGAAGCACAATTGGTGGCGGCTCTTCATGTCCTTCCAGATTGGACGGTGCCATACCTGGCTTACATGAATCGGGGCGAGTTGCCTGAGGATGAAACCTTGGCCAGGCAGATAACCCAGCGGTCTAAGTCTATGACGATTGTCAATGGCGAGTTGCATCATCGTAGTGTTACAGGGGCGTTTCAGCGTTGCGTCTCTCCTGAATAAGGCTAAGAAATTCTTCGTGAGATTCATGAAGGGGATTGTGGTCACCACGCCGGGTCAAAATCCCTCGTGGCTAAGGCTTTCCGTCATGGATTCTATTGGCTGACGGCTCATGCTGATGCAGAGGACTTGGTCAGTAAATGTGATGGTTGTCAGAAGTTCTCAAGACGGGCTCATGTGCCGGCTCAAGAATTGAGGATGATTCCAATTACATGGATGTTCGTAGTCTGGGGGCTTGACATGGTTGGGCCTTTTAAAAGGTCCAAATATAAAGAGACTCACCTCTTGGTGGCGGTTGATAAATTTACGAAGTGGGTTGAGGCAGAGCCAATCAGTAAGTGTGATGCAACTACGGCAGCACAATTCATGAAGAAGGTGATATTTCGCTTCGGCTTTGCACACAACATTATAACTGACAATGGCACTAATCTGTCTAAAGGCGCCATGGAAGAATTTTGTCAACGGGAGCATATTCGGCTTGATGTTTCATTAGTGGCTCACCCCCAATCCAATGGACAAGCCGAGAGAGCAAATTAGGAGATCTTGAAAGGCATCAAGCCCCGGCTTTTGGTCCCTTTGCAGCGGACGCCGGGTTGCTGGGTTGAGGAGTTACCCTCTGTGTTATGGAGCATTAACACTACTCCTAACAGATCTACGGGTTACACACCTTTCTTCATGGTCTACGGAGCTGACGCAGTTCTCCCTAGCGACATCCGTCATGACTCACCTCGCGTGGCGGCTTATGTTGAAGCGGACAATGAACAGGCGCATCAAGATGCTCTTGACCTGTTAGATGAACAGCGGGACTTGGCAGCAGCTCGCTCGGTGATTTACCAGCAAGACTTGCGCCGATATCACAATCGTCGGGTTAAGTCCAGAGCCTTTCAGGAAGGTGATTTGGTGCTCCGGCTCATCCAGGATCAAACTGATGTGCACAAGCTATCCCCACCTTGGGAAGGGCCCTTTATGGTCAGCCAGAACTTGAACAACAGGTTGTATTACCTTATTGATGTTCGAGAGCGCAAAGACTCACGTAAGTCGGAGGAAGAGACCTGCCGGCCATGGAATATTGCTCATCTTCTGCCCTACTACACTTGAGCCATAGGCTCTCCTGATGTACATATTTTGCCAATGTATATATTATGATAAATAATAAAGCAGGACCTCTGTCCTTTTTTCCTTCCAAAAGGTAAATTTGTCATGATTATTGTCATTATTTTCTCACATGATCACTTGGGGGCTGATCACGTTTGATCCGGCTTAACCTGTTTGATCCGACATACGATCATATTCGAATCTAGCCGTTAAAAATTATGATCACTAGGGGGCTTCCTGTTCAAACATAGGTCGTATTCGAACCAAAGAGAACACAACTATCGGTACCCTTTTGATTGGCACATTGCCGAGCTCACTAGGGGGCTTCTTGATCGTATTGGAATCATAGCTTAACCCCTTTTGGGAACCGACTTTGATTGTATTCGAATCAGAGTCGTTAAAAAACTCTTAAGGTCGTTAGGGGGCTTCCAGTTCAAACATAGGTCGTATTTGAACCAAAGAGAACACAGCTGTCGGTACCCTCTTGATCGGCGCAACGCCAAAGCCATTGGGGGCTACATGATCGTATTCGAATCCTAGCTTAAACCCCTCTGGAACGGTTTACTGATCGTATTCAAATCAGCAGCCTTGAATTTTTTTATTCTATTTCGGTTTAAAGTTTTCTTTGGAAACACCCTTTATTTGACTTGAGACTTTTTCTGAGGCTTACAAGTTTAAGTATGGTTGCTTTTGACCCGGCTCAATATTGACTAATGAGTCACCAATACATAAGTTTAATTATACCTTTGAAATTTTGGGTTTCAAAAGACTGGGTTATCACCCTTACCGACCGGGTCATATAAACCGGCGGTTCAAATCTAAGAAGTCATAAACATAGGATCATAGTTGTGTTTTTTACAACAAGCTAATCTATGACTCTTTTTAAAGTCCTTTTTGACCCGCCTAGTGTTAAGCTGTCGAGGGATTTTTTGCAGTCTGTTTTCATATGCAGGATAGTTCACGAAATCTGGTCAAGCATATGGTAAATAGATGAAAAGTAACATGGATGGATACAACATGGCGGCTTAAAGGCATTAAGCATCAAAACATGCACGATGGCACGGCCAAAATAAAGTTATTCCTATCCTATTACAGGACTCCCTGAGTCCAAATAATTTACATTGTTTTTAAGCACGTTCCAGGTATGAGCCACCACGACAGGTTCACCTTCATCATTGGCCTGAAGCATCCGGGTTAGCCCTCTCGGCGCTTTCGCCCTACTCCCTTTCCTGGAAGGTTGACAATGACCAATCAATGTTGTTTAAGGCTTCAAATTCAGCTTCAGCGTCAACAAGGCCGGCCGGGTCAACATCAGGAGCAAAGGTGTGCTTACGGAGTGGGGGAATTAGACTGGTCACTTCATAGTGAGGCGTGGAAATTCTCCGGTTCTCTTCATCATAACCTGCCTGGTACTTGGTAAGATCCACTTCATTTTCTATTAGAGTAGCCACAGGGCGTATTTCTTTTACACAGGCGAGAAAGTCTGCATCTTCAAACGGAGTGCCATCTTCCTTCAGGCTTGGGTAGCCGACGGCGATATCAGCCGGGTCTAATTCCGGTAGCCAAGCCTTGGCCCGGCTTAAAGCGTTTACCGCTCCGGCTCTTGCAGCTGACTGCCTCAATTCGTTGAACCATTGAGGGAGAACGGAAAGCTTCTTCAAGACCTCTACCAGGAGCGTTGGCACTTCATTCGACAGAGCCACTGTGGCTAATGCAAGTTGAGACCCGGTGTACAATTGTTCCACCAAGGTGTACACTGGTTTCAGTTTAATCAGCATGTCTTCGTTCAAGTTTGAGCTTCTAGGGCCTGCATAAACGTGATCAGGTGAGTTAACTCTAGTCTTATGGTCAATTGAAAGGCTTAGATATTTAAACACTTGCAAGGTGACTTACCAAAGATGGCAGAGACCATTTGAGAGACATGGCGCTTTAAACCGGTTAATTCACCAGTGACTTCTTCCAGAGCCGCCTCTGCTTTTTCAGCCCGGCTAATAAGTGCAACCTTTTCATCAGCCCAGGCTTTCTTGTCAGCTTCAAATTCTTTCTTCAGTTTTTCTTGTTCAGAAAACGCTGAATTTGAATTTGGTGTCGGCCTCTTCAATCTCCGACTCTTGGGTCTCAAGACGGCTCTTTAGATTAGTCACCTCGGATTTGAGTTGGCTCGTGGAGGCCTGTATAAGTACAGAGTCAAAATCAAGCCAATTGTTTATGCAATATTAAAGTCCCAAGCATTTTGGCAGCAACAACACTTGGCACTTGGGGGCTAATGTTACCAAAGAGTTTTATTTTAAAAGGCGGTTCATAAGATGGCGACTTATAAGAGTAAGTCCCAAGCATTTTGCAAGGAATAATACTTGGCACTTGGGGGCTAATGCATATTGCTGTTCAAGGACCCATAAGAACTTTTTAATATAAGGACCGGCTCAACCATATTGGTTAAGCCGCCCCTTGGGGACTACATGGTAAGCCAGAACTTTTATATGTTTCTTTCATTTATGTTGCTGACATCATTAAGATTGTTTCAAAGTCTACAACATAAGCATCCTAAGCAGTAGACTTGGGGGCTAACATAGTAAAGATTAATGGACAAAAGAGCATGGGTTATACCTCAAATTTTTGGTGCATCTGTTTCACCATATCGATCTCAAGGTTCCGGCTGCTGTGCACTTGGTCCATATAGCTAGAAAAGCTGTCTCCAATACTCATATGAGCATAGTTCGCAACGTCCATCTTGACCCGGCGGTGGTCCAGAAGTTCTTCCTTGGCGGGGCACTTGGCCAGTATAGTCGGCCTTCCTGGCTCAACGTAGCCGGTTCTGGTGATCTCTACATCAGCATGTGAAGGGTGATCAGTCCGGACCGGGCTTGGAACCTGTGGATTCTCTGACTCGTCGGCGGCTTGATCAGTGGGCAAGTCAGTAGCAGGAGGTGGTAAGTCTTGAGATGGCTCAGATGGCGGCTCATGAGTGGTTGAGTCCAGCACGGCTGTTTCAAGAACCGGCTCAGTCGCAACTGTATCTTCAGCTTGTTTATTCTTCCTAACCCGTTTGCTGGGTTTGGCTTGGACGCTGCGTCAAAATAAAGGTTAATACAGATGCAAGGGATTAAAATAAATGCAAGATGAGCGGGTCATCATACCCTGGTGCAGTTTTGAAAGTCGACAGGTTGGACTATAGTGACTCGCCGAAGGAAGGAGAAGTATCCTGATAATCCGAGTCAAAAGGATTGAGTGGTCGACGAAAGAGACCCGCCGAGGGTAAAATTTATTTAAAACAGAAGTGACCTCATTCCGGCGTTTCCTTGGAGTGTTTGGTAAGCCGGAGGAGAGCTCCGCATCCTTTGGAGCCGGGTTAGCCTTGCAGAAGGGTGCTAGGCCCACCTTGCCGCAATCCACCAGACTCTCATTAAAAAGCGACTTGGTCATGTCGTCAATGACATGGGCAGGTAAGTCGTCAGGGCTGTGACGTAGAGGATCATTCTTGCTGCCAGTATATTCACACATCAAGCTGGTGCAGAGGCTCAATGGAATAACCCGCCAGGTGAGCCAAACCCGGACCAGGTCAATGCCTGTCAGCTCATTCCCGAGCAGAGCCTTGATCTTGGCCAGAGTAGGAGGAAGTGATTTACGTTCCGTGGCTGTAATCTTGTCAGGCAGAGGATGGTTGGTCTCAAGATGAAGGGCACGAAAGCCGGGCAGAGGGTTTTCGTCAGCCAGAGAGGTATCTTTGAAGTAAAACCATGTCATATTCCAATCTTTGGGGTGGCTTGGCAGGTTAGCATAAGGAAATATCACATCCCTGCGGCGCTGGATTGAGACTCCGCCAAGTTCTAAGCTCTGGCCGCTGGCACATTCAGTCTGGCGGTTCAAATAGAACAATTCTCTGAAAAGCAGCAAATTGATTTCTTCACCAAGGTACACTTCGCTGAATATTTGGAAGTTGCAAATATTAGACACGTAATTGGGTCTGATGTCTTGTGGGTGAAGATCAAAGAAATTCAGCACATCTCTGAAGAATTTTGAGCTGGGAGGAGTAAATCCCCGGTTCATATGGTCTGTGAAGACAACAACCTCTCCGTCTTTAGGTTGAGGAAATTCTTCATCTGGGTTAGGAGCACGATAAGGCATGACTTCCTTTTTCGACAAATAGCCGGTCTTCACAAAGTCATCCAAGGTGCTGTTAGTGACAATGGATTTAACCCAGTTGTAGTAGGTAGGTGCCTTGGGTGCCATTCTGATTGAAAGCCTAAGACAAAGTAAAAGTGTTGGTTCAAATTTAAGCCGGGAAGGACAAAAATATTACTGTGCATATTCAAAATGGCGGCTTACGAAGGGGCCTAATGGTATAAGGATAATTATGTCCTCGTTAGTTAAGCCGCCATAAGCTCTATAAGCCGTCAAGACTATTTAAACCGCCAAGGGTGGTTCAAGTTATTAATTGAGCATTGCCTCTTTAAAACCGGCGATCAGAGTCGCCATGACTAGATAAATCTAACAAGTATAGATTTTGCCTAAGTGTTGTACAAACAGGTTTCACAATTTGCAGCTATTATTTTGGACCAAACAAAGGTTCAGAAAATAAAAATTACTAGACCTAAAAACAGGGTGCAGAGGAGTTCATGTGCTATAATGGGGTTTTCTTACATGGAAAGGAGATCTACTGGTACCCAAAATGGATGCGGAACACGAACCGCATAAGATCTATGGGATTTTTGGATCGAAAGATGCCATGGCAGGTGGAACAAAAGAACTTGGATGAACTTCGCACGGTATAGAGGAACATGCTAGCCCTAGAGTAGATCTATGGCGCGGAAAGGGGAAGTACTTACTGCGGAAGATCTGCGGAGGAGGGATGCTGCCGTTCTCTAGTCAATGTCAGGTCGATGCAGCGGCCAAGCTCGACGGAGACGAGATGCGTTGTGGCAACGGCGGCGGAGCTCCAGTAACAGATGGGGGTGAGAGTAAGAAGATGCGGAACGGGGAGAATGAGAAGAGACCTAGTCGGGTCTATTTCTAAGGAAAAGACTGTTTAGTGGGCTCGAAAAACGAGGAGGCCGAAAAACATAGTTATCCAACTATAAAGGCGCCTCGATTTTCGGATGGTCATTAAGACAAAGATCCGTTGAGATACATTGGACGAACCATGCAATTATGGTGGCGGGTTACCACAAATTCAAAGGATGACGTCGTGGCGGGTTACAAAAACTTCATAACCAAAGAGCAGACGATTTTTCTTAAGTATCGAAGATTGACATGAACCAGTTCAAATCAATCTGGGGCCTAATGTTGGGGATATAACTATTAGGTATGACCCGCCTGGGAGGGTCCGAGTTATACCTATGAGTATTCTTGAAGCCCAAGACCAAGGTTGAAGATGGCGGTTCAGTAAGGGCCCAAAGCCCAGAGGCGACTTAAGGCCCGTAGTGATAAACCGCCATGTATGCGTGACTTGTGTTGTAAGACAAGAAATATTAAGAGACCGAGCCGGACACTGTTTATGAGCCGGCCAGGACTCTGTAGAGCCGTTGGGCGTCGGCCTCTGTATATAAAGGGACGACCCGACGGCGGTTCAGGGAAAGTAACATCAACTCGAGAGCTAGGACAGCGATTTGCTCCCTGGTTATCGAGACATAAGCAATCCCACTCAAAACTGGACCGTAGGCTTTTTACTTCACCGTAAGGGGCCGAACCAGTATAAACCTCGTACCTTTGTCTCGATTAACCCCTTCAAGCTTCCTGGTTGCGATGGCTCCACGACTAAGTCCTTTTGCTAGGACATCTGCCGTGACAATTCCACGACAACATGCATAGAAATTGTATTACTCTCCACATAAGCAGATTTCTTCTCATGAATAGTAGTGGGAGCAAACTCAACAAAATCACTATCATGTGAGGCATAATCCAATTGAAAATTAAAATCAAGATGACAAGTTTCATGGTCATCATTATTATTTATAGCATACATGTCATCACAATAATCATCATAGATAGCAACTTTGTTCTCATAACCAATTGGAACCTCTTCCGAAATAGTGGATTCATCACTAAATAAAGTCATGACCTCTCCAAATCCACTTTCATAATTATCACAAGAAGATTCAACACCCTCCAAAATAGTGGGATCATTACTTCCTAAAGTTGACACTCTTCCAAACCCACTTTCATCAATATAATCATCATAAATAGGAGGCATGCTTTCATCATAATAAATATTCTCATCAAAACTTGGGGGACTAAAAATATCATATTCATCAAACATAGCATCCCCAAGCTTGTAGCTTTGCATATCATTAGCATCATGGATATTCAAGGAATTCATACTAACAACATTGCAAACATGCTCATCATACAAAGATTTTATGCCAAACATTTTATTGCATTCTTCCTCTAGCAATTGAGCACAATTATCGGAATCCTTATTTTCACGAATACATTAAAAAGATGAAGCATATTAGGCAACCTCAAGTCCATTTTTGTAGTTTTCTTTTATAAACTAAACTAGTGATAAAACAAGAAACTAAAAGATTCGATTGCAAGATCTAAAGATATACCTTCAAGCACTCACCTCCCCGGCAACGGCGCCAGAAAAGAGCTTGATGTATACTACCAACCTTCTTCTTGAAGATGTTGTTGGGCCTCCATGTGCAGAGGTTCATAGGACAATAACAAATTTCCCTCAAGTGGATGACCTAAGGTTTACCAATCCGTGGGAGGTGTAGGATGAAGATGATCTCTCTCAAACAACCTTGCAACCAAATAACAAAGAGTCTCTTGTGTCCCCAACACACCCAATACAATGGTAAATTGTATAGGTACACTAGTTTGGCGAAGAGATGGTGATACAAGTGCAATATGGATGGTAGATATAGGTTTTTGTAATCTAAAAATATAAACAAAGCAAGGTAGCAAGTAACAAAAGTGAGCGAAAACGGTATTGCAATGCTTCGAAACAAAGCCTAGGGTTCATACTTTCACTAGTGCAAGTTATCTCAACAATGATAACATAAATAGATCATATAACAATCCCTCAACATGCAACAAAGAGTCACTCCAAAGTCACTAATAGGGGAGAACAAACGAAAGATTATTGTAGGGTACGAAACCACCTCAAAGTTATTCTTTTCGATCAATCCATTGGGCTATTCCTATAAGTGTCACAAATAACCCTAGAGTTCATAGTAAAATAACACCTTAAGACACACATCAACCAAAACCCTAATGTCACCTAGATACTCCATGTCACCTCAAGTATCTATGGGTTTGATTATACGATATGCATCACACAATCTCAGATTCATCTATTCAAACCAACACAAAGAACTTCAAAAGGTGCCCCAAAGTTTCTACCAGAGAGTCAAGATGAAAACATGAGCCAACCCTATGCATAAGTTCACAAGGTCACTGAACTCGCAAGTTGATCACCAAAACATACATCAAGTGGATCACGTGAATATCCCATTGTCACCACAGATAATCACAAAGAAGACATACATCAAGTCTTCTCAAATCCTGAAATACTCAATCCGATAAGATAAAATCAAAGGGAAAACTCAATCCATTACAAGAAGGTAGAGGGGGAGAAACATCATAAGATCCAACTATAGTAGCAAAGCTCGCGGTACATCAAGATCGTTCCATATCAAGAACACGAGAGAGAGAGAGATCAAACACATATTTACTGGTACATACCCTCAGCCCCAAGGGTGAACTACTCCCTCCTCGTCATGGAGAGCGGCGGGATGATGAAGATGGCCACCAGTGATGATTCCCCCCTCCGGCAGGGTACCGGAACAGGGTCCCAATTGGTTTTTGATGGCTACAGAGGGTTGCGGCGGCGGAACTCCTGATCTTGGTTCTGTTCTAGAAGTTTGGGGATATATAAGAGGTGTTGGCACCGGGAACAAGTCAGGGGGATCCCCGAGTCAGCCACAAGGTAGGGGGGCGCGCCCAGGGGGGTAGTGCGCACCCTCCACCTACGTGGTTGACTCGGGACTCTTCTGGTCCATCTTCGATGCTCCGTGGGCTTCTTCTGGTCCAAAAATAATCTCCGTAAGTTTTCAGGTCAATTGGACTTCGCTTGATATTCCTTTTCTGCGAAACACAAAAACAAGGAAAAAACAGAAACTTGCACTAGGCTCTAGGTTAATAGGTTAGTCCCAAAAATCATATAAAATAGCATATAAATGCATACAAAACATCCAAGATGGATAATATAATAGCATGGAACAGTAAAAAATTATAGATACGCCGGAGACGTATCATAGACTACATTAATGTAAATGCCATTGAATCTACTAAGAACTTAGAACTCGCTATCTTGCAAACACAAGATTTGTTGTTTTATAATTCATTTATTTGTCCTCATCTGCAGATGATCCTCCAGCAATCTTTGCTTTATGAAAGCAGTGCAGGAGAGCCTTTATGGTCCTCCAACATGTCTTGTTCAATCATACTGAAATGGATGAAGGGAAGGCGAATCATGGGAAGAGGGGAGTTCTACATGTGAGGTTGGTCCATGCATGGGAGATAGGACGACCATGATTGGTTCCAAACAATTTTTGTACTCTTGGAAGGGAGATATAGAGCAATGTGGTTGTTGCGCAAATTTTTCTTATTTCTAGACCAGTCTATTAGCTGTGGATATGCTAATCACAATATCTAATAGGATAGTTCATATATGTTTCTTTTGTCATTGTCGTCGCCATAAATCTTCATTTAAACAACTCTTATTGAACTAACTCAAACATACCATCTTGTAGGAACCTCTTGTTTCCAATTATCTCACTGCTTCTTGCTAACACTGCCTTATAAACCACTTTGGGTGGACTATAATATGTCAGAATTCGATTGAATACCACCCTTTGAAGTTATAGCAATATTGATGTGTTCAACATTATCAATTCTTTTTTGGTATGTACCAAAACTATTGTCTTATTATTAGCTAACTAGCGGTGTGCCCCGCGCATTTGCGCGGCTAGATTGACTATACATTTTGTTTGTATCGAATTTGTTTCCATGCCAACTATGTGACCCCTCTGTCAAATATTATCTGGCTTAATTAATTTGCTACTAACCATGTATCATATAAATATAATGAAGTCAAACGCAAGTCTCCAGGAAACTTGATCGTTACAGTACCGAGTACATTATTGTTTGTTGATAAAATACCTTGTAGACTTCAATATCATATCAACCCTATTTTTTTCTTTTAGACTAATAAATTTCTGAGAAATTCCCCACCAAGAATTAGATCAAAACATGAGTGGATTCTAGGCACGAATTGTTCTCTTGCCGTGTTAAACCAAAATCTATGCAAGAATGATTCTACCACGATCAATCTTACCGATACATATTTCATCATGTGTGGACAAATGCCATGCCTTTTTTTGTCAATGATTTTTCTATGATAAGTGACGTATAGTTAACTAAAAATAACCGTTCATTTACATATTTTACTGTGGGTTTGACGGGTCCGATGGGTGCTTATGGAAGTTTTTGTATTGTGTTTTCTGTCTGGAACTCCTATCACATGCCATGTTTGGGTGTTTTTTAGTGCTAGACGCCGATGACGAATGTAATGCCTTCGTTTCCTAACAATCGTTTACTATTAGTATGGTGACTTGTAGATAGATTCATGTATTCGGTGTGGTGCTTTAGTCATCCTTATTCCTCCTATGGACTGATTTCTTTCCTAGAACTAATTACTATGTCTTCGTATGATGCGTCTACTACTACCTCATGTGTGTGCATGCCTTCATTAGATCGTATGGAAATGCATGGGGAAAGAACACAGTCTGTTTTAACCAACCTGATACCTTGGGCGTTTGGTTCAAACAATTTTTTTGATGGACCTCGATTTGTAAACCAGGGGTCAAATCATGTGATTAGAAAATAATGGGAGTGCAAGGGATGCAAATTGCAGTTACACAGTGAGTCGTCAAATCCTCTAACGACATCTGTGGAATGCTAGGCTTGCGCCTGTGTTTGTGGTGTTTGGGGTTGCCCTCCATCCTCTCTACGGTCATCAAATATTGTTGCCTATCAAGAAATTGATAACACCACAGCGGACCCGAATCATGGGCTTTTGACACCATAGACCTTGACGTAGATTCAGGACACCTTGTCTGCTCGTCTTCTGCGTCGGTGCTAGATCACTATCATCTCTGGAGCTCATCACATAATTTATGTTTTGTCGTTTCAGGGGTTGCTGCCATCTTCAGATCCAATCTGGCTTCTAGTTCCCACCGAATAACCTTTAATTTGTGTGCTTCTCCAGTTTTCTGACCATGCACAAAATGTAGACGCGAGATGACTTCCACTGGTGGAATACTATTTGCTGATGCTTTGTATACATCAGTGACACGCTTATCCAATCTTCTACTGCATCCAAGAATATAGCTGGCTCCAGCGACCTCAGCATGCACATACAACATCGGCTATTTTTTTGCGCCGTCCGCTGCGATAATCAATCAGATGGAGTCAGGTTTGTCTTGTCATCACGTATATGTAAGAAAAAGACACCATATATATAGGTGCATGCATTTTTCAAGAATACAATGATCCCCCAATGAAGAACATAATTGCAGTTGACAATATAGGTTTGAAGTCTAAGAAATCCATAGTTGATATCCTGCTGAATGGTGCTAGGCAATGTCATGGATGTACGTGCAATCATGAATAGATTAGATAGCGGGGCCAAGGATCGGCGGTGGCGGCCAGGCACCAGCATTGTTGTTGTCTGACCTCGTTCGAGGCCGAGGCCAGCGTGCACCCAGGTCTGATCTTTCCGGCCGTCAGCGCCCCTGGCTAAGGCCGTCTTGCAGTTCGACATCTCGTCCTCTGCATGCCCACGGGACGGCGGCTTGCAGTCCCGCCCACATTGTCCTACGTGCCTGCGTCTAAGGCCGGCGTCTTGGAGTAGGTGCACTCTGTTCAGTCTGATGCGAGCATCGAGCAGCCGTGCACGCTCGCGATGGAGACGCCGGCATGGAGGCCGTCTTAGTCATGGTGTATGTCTGGGTTAAGGCCGTTGTCCTATATATGGACGAAACTTCAAAGCTGAGGATGCCGTGTAGTATTCCTATTGTATACCGTGCATACCTTTGTTAGAATCCTTAACTGCCAATTTTACGTGCATCTCAATTGCCAAGCCTTCGTAACTTCAATTACATGGATCATCATCTCTTATTTCAAAAAAAGAAAATATGGATCTCCATCCAGTCTACGTTTCCCTGATGGTGCATAATTGATGGGATTGCAGCCTTGCACGTATCTACCTATTACACGTGATTTGGTTGCTTGTGTCCATCTATGTTTATGCACCTACACGTGAGAGAAGAACATATCCCCACGTACGTGCATATATTCTATTGTTTCCAACTTTTTTTCCAACTCTTTACAAATGCATGTTATAGGTGTCGGTTCAATATACGCTTTAAGCACGTAACATAATATCTTTAAATCTCAGCCGTAATTATTCCTGATCAACGGTGCATATTATTTTAACGTATGTGGAAGACCGTGGTGTCTCGTTTGACTTCTATATTAATTCAGTGTTTCATGCTTCAAAATATAAATATGAATTTATCTCTTTTTATTGCATGAATGGATGAGTGCAACAACCGAGATCTTTCTTGTGCTCCTTGAGAACAGTAGACAGCGCCAACTAATCACACCTTATTATTCTTTAGTTACCTATATAGGCCTAGCTAGAGTTGATGTATGCCCTCTGAACTAGCAGTTGTATGAATCATTCTCATCGGTTCTGCACATATTGTTACCCTTTTATATTGCATGTTTGTACTCATACTAGAGCATTACTATTTAGTGCTGATATGCAGTCTGCTATCCAAAAATTGATGTATGATATGCCATATATTGCTTCGTAAATTCCTAATGTTTTTGTCTATTATATGAATTTATTAAGGACAGTAAAACCGAGCCTAAAGCAAGATCTCTCACGCCATCAGCGATGTTGGCCGTCTAATTTCAGTTTGGATCAATTCTGGCCATTAGATCTTCGTTCCATTGTGAGTTTCCCGCGACCTGGGCCATCTGTCCAATGGGCTACTACTCTCATGACTATATTTTGAGGTATGTGGTTGATTGGGCTTAACTGGGCTGGTATGGAAGCCCAGTCCACATGATTGACCCCGCATCACCCGCGGTGGCTGGATCGACCCTCGTCTCTGAAGCATCACACGCTCGATTCGATCTCCTCCGTCTTTCTCTCTGACAGCGACCACCGCCTTACATTGGAGCTGTTCACCTTGCATTGGCCCTCGTCTCTATAAGTCATAAATTGGTTGTGGCTCTGATCTTTCCAAAAGTTTTCAACGATCTGTTATCAGGGTAGGGCGTAGTTCTGTTATTAGATTAGGTTATCCCCATCTCTCCAAGACTTCAATTGGTCAGCACCACTCACTTTTCCTTGTCCCCTGTAACAAATCTAGTGATTCTATGTTGTAACAAATCTAGCGATTTTGACATGTCTTTGGTTACTATAGCGAAATGGATATTTTATTGTTAGAATTTAGTTCCATGTGACAACTTTTGTTGTTATAGTACTGGATATGCTTGCTGAATAACGAACTAGAGAATGGCCATATCACTAATAGGGAAAACCTTATACACAGAACTTTAGCAGTAGCGTGGGTCAAAAAAGCATGCTGGTGCTAAGTAGCAGTAGCGCGCCTGCTCAAACCGGGCTACAGCTAAAGTTGTAGCAGTAGCGCGCCTTTTTCCAAACACGTTACTACTAAAATTCCCACGGCTTATCCCACAGGCTACACATAGTAGTAGCGATCTACAAAGAACAGCGCTACCGCTAATTTCTTTGTAGCAGCGTGGTTTCCTCTAAACTCGCTACTGCTACAGGATCTAAAATTAAATGGAAAGCAGATAGAAAGGTAATTGAAAATGAAAGAAATAGAATAAGGTGAAAGGAGAAAAATAAAATGTGAAGAAAAATAAACGAAAAGGGAAAAAAGAGAAAGGAGTAGTAGTAGCGTGTATCGCAGAATGCGCTGTAGCTAATGTAGCAGCAGCGCGCTTTCCCTCACACGCTACTGCTACTTCTGACTTAACCGCGGGTTCGTCCTTCCTCACGGCCACTTCCCCAAATCCAACTCCTCCGCTCTCGCCGCCGCCGTCGATCGTTGGCCGCTGCGCGCTCTCCGCACACCCTCTACGCTGCCCTGACCCCGGATTCAATGCCGCCCCCGACCCCGACCTCAACGCCGCCCCGGATGCCGCCCCCGCCCCCGACCTCGACGCCGCCCTCCACCGCGCGCCCGAGCCCCGACCCCGACCTCGCCGCTGCCTGCCCCTCCCTCGTCGCAGTCACCCGAGGTGAGCACGCTTGCTCCCCTACCTCTGCCTAGGGTTTCTTAATATTTTAGTTGCATCAAATTAGTTAGGGTTCATGTAAGGGTGGAAACGAATCGGATGCGGATGCGGCTCAAATTAGTTAGGGTTCATGTAAGGGTGGAAACGAATCAAATTTCTAAGATGAATCATAAAACGAGTAAAAAATTTATTTATAGTTCCTAGGTACTCATTAGTTAGTAAGAACTAGGTACTAATTAGGTACTAGTTTATTTTTATTTATAGTAATTTTATTTTTAGTAAGAACTAGTTAGTAAGAACTTGTTGTATATCTTGTGTTGCTCAAATAGGGTATGTGCTTGCCCAAGTGGCCGGTCATGTTTGCAGGTTACACCTCCGAGTGGCCTATGTTTTGCTGAAGTGTTGATTTATTTCAGTTCCAGCAAATTTCAGGCGCTCGACATGTCCTATTTTAGCAAAGGTCATGCCGGATTTTTCCGTGAATTTTGGCATGACTTGTGCCAGAATATGTAGGAAATATCGAGTGCCCCAGACTTGTTTGTTGAGTATCCTGGTAGTTGTCTTCGATTGATTTTCAATTAATGTTTCAACTATGAACATAGGAAATGTCTGACGACGAAAAGGATTTCGGTATTTGCAAATACTGCAAAGACGAGCACGGCTTGTGCGACGGAATCTTTCTAGATGATGATAGGCGCTTCAGCATCAAGCTGGACGAGAACTTCGAAGTGGATACAGTAAGTCACAACGACAAGTCGTTTTTCGTAATTAAGCATGACATCTGCTTCACTTGCTTCAACTTATAATTTTTTTTACTATTCTACTAGCGTATCCCCTGCCATGCAAGAGTTTTTGTATTGGATAAGATAGATTTCAGTCGTACTATGGAGGTAAATAAAGTTTACTTGAAGACCGAGCATGGTTATATTTTCTACGCAAAATTATAAAATTCAAACGACTACACCTATTTTGGATGCAAAACATGGCGAGCACGATGCAAGACTTATGCATTTGAGTCTGATATGGTTATCACCTTTGATATTCGTCCGAAAGATGATATTGAAGGTAATACCGACATGTGGGTCGATGTACATACGCCTCCATTTATACCATTAAGTAAGTTTCTCAACCATATTTATGTCTTTGATATTGTTTATTCAAAAATAGTTGACAACTAATTTGTATTATCAGCTTATTTCGGTTCAAGCAAACATGACCAGTGCTTGGTAGACAGGACCTACTACGGTGCCGGGGCTGAACTCAACTGCGAGGAGCTCAGTCATTATGTTTCATGGCTTGCGGATCTTGATACTGTCAAGACAAATTTTCTTCCTGCATTTAGAAATTTTAGTACTGAAAACGTGCGACCAATAGTGTTCGTAATAAACTACGGTCACATCTATTTAGGAAGGATGGTAAGATTTTTACTATTTGTCCTCAGTGCATCTTTTCCATATATTATTTTTGAAGCTAAACTTCATTGCTAAGTATGTTACCATACGATGTTCTTCAACAGGGACTCCCGATGAGTGTTGTGCCTTATGGGATCGAGACTAAAGGTACCATGAGTATTATTAGCTTACGGCCAAGATATCCTACAGATTACTTTAGTGCATTCAATATTAGCGACGGATTCTTAATAGTGAAAGACTGGACCAAATGTGTGATGGAGGAGCGCAGAGAAGTACTAGGGGGCAGCAAACAAAAGCGCATCCCACGATTAGGAGACAGGTTCATCTGCATGCTTCAATTTGATGAAGGAGGAGAGCTACACATGTTTTATGTTATTTTACCTAAGAGAGAGCAGCAGGAGTGGTTAGCTAGCTAGAAATGAGTTTGAAGATGATGATGTGCTACACTATTACTATGATGATAAAATAGCTAGTGTTGGTGGTAATGACTATGATGATTATTATTAGCTAGTGTTAGTGGCGATTAAATAAATACTGTTGGTGGTAATGACTATGATGATGATTAAATAGCTTGTGCTGGCGGATTAGATTCAAGTGGAGGCAACATGTGGTGCACATCGAAAGTACTAGTAGTCCAAACTAGCTCAAGTTAGGATTAGTAGTATACTTTTGACATGCACCACATATTGCCTCCACTTGAACCTAATCCACCTTCATTTGACACACTGTTATGGACATAATGATATAAACCTCATAATTGGTATTGTATCAAAATTTGTATAATGGCGAATAAATACACTAAAAATAAAAAAAATAAAAAAAGAATACTAGTAGCGATTGTTAGTAAACACGCTGCAACTAGCCAGATTAGCAGCAGTGCGGGATAGAAAAAGCGTTGCCGCTATGTGTCTTAGCAGTAGCGCATGTCACACACGCTACTGCTAAGTAATAGTTATAGCGCCTTATTAGTAGCGCGGCAGCGCGCGCTACTAGTGGGCTCTAAACCCGCGCTACTACTAGGGTTTTCCCTAGTAGTGTATGAATAGGAAGTCAAGATAACCTTCGCTCCTCCTGCCCACGCCCAACTCCCATCTAGGGTTTCCTTGCCTCTCGCCGGCGCCGCCGGTCCGCCTTATCTTCTATGGTCCTCGGATCATGGAGGCACGGTGGATCCCGGCCCTTGCCGGCGGGAGGGCTCCGTTTTTAGATGCTTTTCTGAGTTTTGTTAGGGTTTGTGCCATGCTCAAGAAGATGAGGCGGTGGCGGCTTCTTGAAGATGGAATAAGGTCCTCCCCGCCTAGCCCCCGTCCCGGTGATGTTTCAAGCATCGTCGGAAGGCGTGTGGAGGTTTGTCTCCAGCGGATCTCATGGGATCCGGTCGGCGTTTGTCTTCGGTGGATCCGACTGGATCCGGTCTTCGCTCGTCTGCGTCTGTGTGTCTGCAGGTTGGATCCTTCCGGTCTATGCTTCTCTTCATCGGCGGCGGTTGCTGTTCTGGTGCGCTGGTCCCATGGGGCCTTAGCACGACGACTTCCCGACTATCTACTACAACAATGTTTGCCCGGCTCCGACGAGGGAGGGGCGATGACGGCGGCGCGCCTTCGGCTCGCTCCAGAGATTGTAGTCGTCGCTAGGTGGTCTACAGACCTGGATGTAATTTTTACTTCTAGTGTTTTTTGTACTACCTTGACAGTTGATGAATAGATCGGAAGTTTTCGCGCAAAAAAAAATAGTAACATAATTGTGGAAGATCTTATAGTTCCTAGTTAATATAGAAAAGGAAAGGGGGAAGAAAGGTTATGCAAATATCTAATTATGTTGATATCCCTACATGTAAGTTACAATTTATAACTAAATTTTCCTTTAATAATTAGTGTACTCAACTATCCTTTCTTGATATGTTCCTGTTAATTTAGACATGATCCCCTGTCCATGTCATGATACTCTGTGTTTTTCTATATTTGTAGATGGAAAAGGATGTAGGTTCTATTCCAGGTATAACTAGATCATGAATGACGCGCGTTGCCGCGTCCGTCCATTTTGAAGATAGAATGATAGAAATTTGCACCAAAGCCACTACAACAAGAACCCTCCTCTAGCAACATATATGTACCAACGAAATGATAAGATGTGTTGTTTGTTTAAACAAACCTCCCACTTTTCCCACTTGGATGTATAACCTCCCCGTTCGCAGAAAAAAAGCGCTAACCTCCCTGTAGCCACCTCCACACAAATGTACCGTAGAAAAAGGAAACACACTACTATTTCGTTTTTCTATACACATCGTCTCTCCCTCCCCAATTCCTCCATGGCCACTGGGTTGTCGCCGCCACATCTGATTCCGGATAGCTCCGGTGACCGCTGCTCGCCGGCCCAGCGCGCTCTCGGTGCTCACCTCCCATCTTCCACCGTGTCCATGTCCTTCATGCCCCTGGACGAGCCCCCGCAGCAACCCTAGGCACCACGGGTCGCCGTAGCGGATCCAGCGCCTCCTCTGTTTTTAGTCTCACTACCCCATGTATCCTCACGCGCTGTTACCAGCTCGGGCACGAAGGTGCTGCTCCACCTCGGCTACCTCTACTCTGATCCGACACCGACGATTCAGTAAGGCACTCCTTGGATCTGCTCTTACCCTCTCATGTGCGTTTTGTGCCATGGCCATCGTGCCATACTGCCATGGTTGATTCTTTGCCGGAAACAGATGATACAGCTAGTGGGCGTTTCCAACTACTAGATCTAGATGTTTTTCGTTTCCTTACCTCAGTTCAAAGTATTGAGATCTGGTCTTTTTTTGCATGATGACTCAGGAATATTGTGTTGACAGTTAATCTGGACTACAGGCTGGATCTGATTTTTTTTTTTTGCCTTGCATGCCTGTGATGCAGAGAATACAACCAGCTACTAATGCTTTTCCCCTTTTGTTTTTGAACCTAAAACATGCATTGAACCTATGATGAATTCAAGACTCCATCATCTCTGTTCTTTGACAGCGTTTTGCTGCAGTTATTATGAGGATAAAGGAGCCGGAAACGACATCAGTGATATTTGCTTCAGGAAAGATGGCATGCACAGAAGGAAAGAGTGAAGAACACTCTCAAGCTTACTGTCAGGAAGGTAAAACCGAATGGTCATATTATTGTTTTTGTTAAATATGCTTAGGAACACTGAATGTTTGAGCACGCAGGCAGAAAATGTTCATTTGTCCTATTTCCAGCCTTTTCTGAATTGCAATATAACATTTTCTATCTACTTATTTGTTAGTGCAGTATGCAGAGTTGCCCAAAAGCTTGGCTTCACAACTACATTTTAGGTAGTGCTTCTTATCACTTGCATTTTAGGTTATAACACATTTTGGATTACCTTGTTTGCTCAGTTTATTTGTATAGAATTGTTACAAGTTTCTATTTTCTCGGTAAACAAGTGAATTAAGAAAGTGAATCATGTTTAACAAATGTTGGTATATACAAGTACGCTGACACTATTTAGTCTGCATGAAATGTTGTGGTCTTCAAAATTGTGTTAGAATAATATTTAGATTAGGAGTACATGTTGGTTTAACTAGCTAATGGATTTTGTATCTAGTTAGGGGCTGTTCGGTAATCCTCCCACTCCGTGAAATCTGAGGATCTGTGGAGCGCCTCCTTCCCCACTCCCCGATTTTGAACTGCCGCTCCTCCAGCTCCGGGAGCGGAGTTGTGGAGGGGAGGGAATCCGAACAGGACTTTAGTCTAGGTTCATCAGTTAGTTTTCCAGCATGCCCGTTTTGCATGTTGTAACTTGTAAGCATGTGTGTGCTTATAGGTGAGTCCTAGTCCGTATAGGACGGAGTTTGCATAGCTAGCTGCCGATATGCTGTACTAGTACGTATTGGAGTTAGTGTGCCTTACCACTTTAGGAAAAGGGTGTTCGAGTCCGAGTCATTTTAGATGCTCAGTCAGAGTAGGTTTAGGTTATTTTGGTCATTTAGCAGGTCATAGTTGTGGAACCAGGTCATGTAGAGTTTTTCCCTAACAAAATCAAGGTCACGGGAGAGTTTTTTTGAAAAAATAGAATAAAGAGTTTGATTCTGCGGGCAAAACCAAACGTAGATTACCAATTCCAATATGTATGCCGAATCTGCAGGTTACAGAAACCAGATATGATTCCAAATCGTTATTCTGGGTGCTAAAATCTAGAAAATCACAGTGCCAGTTGAATTTGCGATGAGGTATTTTTCTAATTGTCGTTATATATTGTTTCTTCACTAGTTCAAAGGGATTTTTTAATTTGTAATATCATTCCTTGAATATTTTTTATTATCTAGCATATGCTTCTCTTTTTTTCCCACCTAGTTTTCACAAGAGAACACTTTTCTTGCATCTGAAAATGGCCATACATCTTCTGTGAGACAAGACTCTGTGCGGTAGATTAGGTAAAACAATTCATCAACTACTGTATGCTTGCCTTATGTTCCCTACTTCCTATTAAAAACCTCTGTTTCTATTAACATGGTGAAAATTAATAGTGGAATGAACTGAGTTGGTTTACTTTAAGCTAAAATAACTATTTATATCTATAGATGTCATTCCTGTAGATCTAACTAGTCTGGATTTTGAGCTAGGACATATCCAACTATATGTTTTCACTCATGCTACATTGCTGACCAGTCACGTTAATTTACTTGATATCAATTAGCTATGCATTTTAGTACTGAAATGTGAGATGATGCCTAATGAAGTTTTTCTCAACAGAGTAGATTGCTATTTCAGACTAAAAATCTATACAAGAATGTTGCTCTTGTTACATTCCAAAGTATCGACCAAGAATATAAAGCTAAAGTTGACGGTGTTAAAAGCTTGGTATTGCAAGTTAATGCTACATTAGCAGAATCTGATAAGTTGATGCAATCACTAAAAAATCAAAATTATTTGTCATACCGCAAGATTAATTACCATATTGCCTTAAACTTTTTGTATGCTCCTCCTCTCAGTTTTACCACCTTGTTAGATCTCATTTCTTTGTTGTTGTAGATTGCCAAGATAAATTGATGATGCATGGGTCGGATGTTGATTGCAAGCTCACGGATGGGGATGCTATTAGATAGTTTCACATTATGTTTTATAATGCCATTTTCATGGTCAATGTTTCCACTTTCAAACATTATGTTTCAGAATGGTTGAGTTGTTCGGTGTAATCTTTGTATTGCGTTCTTTGTAATACAACCAAGTTAATTTAATATATGAGGCATTTATTATTATTATATCGTGTCTCCTATGCACCATCGACATTCACCTTATATCTATGGATGGTGATATATATAATACCATGAATTATTCATGCAATGTAGCAAACTTTCTAGGCATTGCAATAATCGTTTTGGACAGGGTAGTCACCAACGCATGTGATGTGTTGTTAGGATCTAATTCTATATGTTGCTATCTTACAACGCTTATTCATGCGGTTTACCAACGCATGCATATACGTTGTAGACTCTTGCAACGCCACCTACGGCAACGGATATTAATCCGTTGGAGTAGACGTTAGCAACGCCTATATGGACATAAGACAACACATCAATGCGTTGCTGTAGGGGGGTTCTTGTTGTAGTGAGCTTACTATGCACGAGCATGCTACATACATGTTCAACTATTCAGCTTATGAAGTCCTGAGAATTTGGCTTTGCTTCTAGCCGAAAATGTTCCGGAACTATTCACAGAACTCCAAGAATGATAGAAATTTGCACCAAAGCCTACTATGCACGAGCATGCTGCATACATGTTCATCTATTCATTTTTGGTGATAGAATGATATTAATTTTTTGTCATATTTTCTGTGCACAGAACTATTCACAACTTGCTAAGTACAAAAGCAAACATGATCAGGGTGAGTGATCTTTCATTCCATAGCTAGCCCAATAGACCATGCCAGAAAAACCCACAAGCATGAAATAAAGAATACACTAATCATCAAACCAACAACTTAAAGAAAAATGTGACATTTCCTGATTTATCCAAAAAAATTCAAGAAAGTGAGACCAATCTGTAGATTTTGATAGTACACTGATTGATTCTTTGGCCTAAAATCTTTTTGAATTCATCAGCTGCTTTCAAGTCTACATGTAAAAAAATAAAATGGACTGGAAGAGTGTACAATGGTAAAATCGTTGTAAAGGGAACCTGTCCATTCACTACCAATTGACTCACGGCTGTTACGTGGTACTCCAACTACATGCTGGTTGTACAAGCCATCTCCTACAGGCTATAGTTCCTCTTGCACCTTGAATTCTGCGGACGGTACAATTATGTGAGATTTGTTTTTACTGGAAATATGATTTTCGCAATCAACAAACTACACTTATCAGGTTGTGCAAATTTCATACATATAATCAAGTAAACTACAGGGTGGAAACTTAAAATAAGTTGCAAACAAATACTTACCTTTTAAAGATCAGATTGTTCAAATATCAAACAAAAATATTAGAAAGAGAAGTTAACCTGTGGAACATTTGGAAAAACATGAGATTTGGAAATGCATATGCTGACGTGTGTGTTTCGATCTGGATAGCCCATAATTCTGTGCAACCAGTAGTACATTCAAAGGACCTTAGTAACCTGAAAAGATATTCCCAATAAGAAAACCTGAAAAATGGCAAACTTGTATGAACAAGTCAGCAGGTAATCAACATCGTGCAAGCTAGCCATTGCTGTGATACACAAGATATAGAAAACAGTTGATACTTTCAAATTCAAGTAGCAGAAAATGAAGGCCGCCATATCAGTTGGCTTTCTGACTACTGACTACTCCCTCCGTTCTAAAATAGATGACTCAACTTTGTACTAACATTAGTACAAAGTTGAGTCATCTATTTTGGAACGGAGGGAGTACAATATTGCATCTCAACCGTATGTCAACTCACCATCATTGAGGCTAAGGGCACGTCCAATGCAAAAAGTCTTGATGCGATGAATAGGGTAGCTAAATAAAAACTTAATTATGTAGCATCCGCCTAAGAGTCCCTGTCATCGAGCATTCCCGCGTATGTCTATTGATAGGATTTTGCATCAAATATGGAGGCAAAAACCAAGTTAAATTTACATGTACTGTATATTAGTTAATAAAAGATGGGTACTGCCCTTTGCCCATCCATTGAGTAAAGATGGTAAAAATATTCAAGAAAATTCAAATGGTACAAACATTCAATAAAATTTCAATAGTTTACGTATACACCAACTCAATATAGTGGTGAGGCATATTTATTTAGGTTTAGCACATTCTTTATATTTGTAACACATAATAAAAACATTCAATAAAATTTCAATAGTTTACGTATACACCAACTCAATATAGTGGTGAGGCATATTTATTTAGGTTTAGCACATTCTTTATATTTGTAACACATAATAACAATATGTTTCAATGACTTATCCCAAAGATTTCGGGTCACCTTTTCACTTCACTAACAAATCTAGATACATGAAGTGATGAACGAATTTCAATATTTCAACAACAGTTCACTGTCTATTTCTTGTCCACAAGTATGAGACCATTGTAATGACATAAAAGTGTTTCTTTTACCCTTCTTTTCAGCAGAATGGTGTTTGTTTCCCCTTCTTTTCAGCTAAATCACCATGACCCTGCAGCAAAGAGCGTCATCACGGTTCACTTTAAGAATCAGCTTTATTTCAAGAACAATCAACCTATTCTCCAATATATATGTTAGCAATCAATCTTATTCTACTTAGTCAAAACCAGCACATCATGAACTGTAGATTTTAAAATATCTGAACAAAAAACATGAACGAAAATATTCCTCAGAGAATTATAACCATACCACTAAGATAGTCATAGGAGCGAACCCCTGTGCCTGTCTAGTCAACTAACCATGCTCAACTTCTTGACTCAACCAGCAATTGCATTATCTCGATCTTACGTCAAATGTCCTTTTAGCCACTTTGTGTTGGCTATGAGGTAATAATCATAACATATCACCGGATCCTAGACATTTTATCCACCTGCAAGAAACAGATATTAATGTATTTCAGTTCCATCTCAGGTTATACTACCATGTACTCTGTCTCAAGTGTGGACCTGTAGCAAGTTAAAAAAATCTAACATATATTAGTTACAAATATTTCATTACTTACTATCCATAGGACGGACTCCTACGCAATCAATACTCGGTACAATGCATATATGTAGTATTCCAAAGGAGTAAAGAACAAAAGAATGATGGAACAGAGGAAGATGGTTATTGCTACCACGCACCATATAATTTATTGCGAGGCAAAAGCCACTAATGATACTTAGGCAATTGTTGGAGCTACGCACATGACCTGTATCTGCTTCAGCAATAATTATTATTTTGATTGTTGTCTCAAATATGGCACATATGATACTTCTTCCAAGCATCTTCCAATTCATCGTATGTTATGTACCTGTGCAAAAATAATAATTATAAGCAAGCTGCTATTTAATGCATAAAAATGAATATAAGGTAATCGTGCATAGACAGGACAAAAGAGGGAAAAACTAAACATCAAGGGTAAGATACTAACATACCGGATCCATTAGCTGCCTTGTTTCTAGTTCAGAAATTTTTGTAGCAAACTTTGGTAGATCTACCCCTTCAAGACTAATTGTCCCATCTGCTAAGTGTCTGGGTATTTAAGCATTTCTACCATCATCGCTCACAGTAAGGAAACACATCGAGCAGGGAGTTCTTCAGGGCAATCACCATGAAAATGCTACTGTGTATTTACACAACTAAACGTCAAATGTTTGTATTACAACGCAGAGGATTATTCATTAACAGAGTACCACATCTGAAGGATAGGTCATATTTTCTCAGCAATTCTTTTGCCAACAGTCAAAGGAACACCATAAGAATAAATTTATCTAAGCATCATGACCACATACTGTTTGCATTTCTTCCATATATTTAGTGTTCATGCCAGTGGGATCCTTTTTGCGAGAACTCTGCAATAATCGAAATGCAGATTAAGAAATGAGAAGATTGGTTATGAAATGCAGACACGAGTACCCTGACAACAGAGCAAGAAGAAAAAAGAGAGCCGAAAGTTACGTTATGACTGCCTTTTAATTAGACACGGGATATTTGTTCTCATGATATTCTTCAACATAAATTCATCATAAACCTAGTAAATCACATAATCATATAAGTTCTATTTGACCAAATGAGAAATATAGTAAGCACGACCCACTTGACCAATTGCATTTTGACTACTAAAGACAAGAATCAAATCACGGTAATGTCATTAATAATAAGTACGTGGTGAGCAAGGTGTGGCAAATCCAAAGCTTTCGTGTAGCCAGTTCCTGGTTGTTGTGAAGGTGGATAACAAGGAGCCAGCCACATGGAGCGATTAGATGACCAGAAGGGAAGGGGAAGAGCAGCTGTGCTGCATGCTGCCGCAATCTGGGCGTTAAGGAGGCAGCGGCCGACCAATAGGCGGAGTACTTGGCTGAGGATTGCAAAGAGCAAATGCCATGGGTTCCGTGGTGCACCTAGGTGTTGGCTGCCCATGCCGCTAGGAGCGGACCCTGCAGCTGCCTCTACATCGCTACAGCCGATGCTGGCCGCTGTGAAGGTGAGAAGGGAAGGATGCCGTGGGTCGATACCGCAATCGACGGAAGGAGGAGGACTCCAAGATGAAGGGTGGCCATGGCAGTGGACAGTGGCGAACGGGGATTTAGGCCTGTGTCGCCCACGTCGGCTGGGTCACGTCCCCTCTCCCTCGCAGATGGATCCCCTTCTATATGTTTCTCTCTTCACCGGTGAAAGAGATTGGGATGAACGATGAGATCTGGCGGTGGTGACCTGGTGGGGCGGCGGCGCAGCCATGGTTTGACAATTTTGAGAGAGAAGGGAGGTCGTCGAGGAGATGGAGCGGTGTTCCGTGGGCTTACCCGACGCTAGATGGGCTGCCTGCAGGGGCATATGGCCCAATTAGCCACGTAACTCGGATTTTTCTACCGGAGTAGCTGCCCTCAAGGAAAGCTACCCCGTTCGCGAGAAAGCACGGGATTACTGAGCAATTGACGGCCAAAAATCATTCTGCTTCATGATCTGACGGCCAGAACGTATGGATGCGTTATAGGGCAGGGAAGGGGTTCAGTTTTACTGTCCTTAATTAATTAATAAAGAAAGGAGAAAAAACTCTTTGTAATTTACATATCATGTGAGTTTGTTGTTAAATTTCACATCTTTTAGCAATACTATTTATGTCGTCCTTTTTGATAGCCTGGCAATGACAGGCAATATCCATGATTGTTCTGCATAAGGAAAAATACACTATCCAATACAATCTTGTTTGGAATTATTGTCAACCCCTAACGTTCAACATTACAAATAGACGGGCAAGACATCTTGGTAGCATGAGTTATTAGTCTAACTAGTCGTCAACCCGTGCATTCGCACGGGATAGCCATTAAATTGTATGTATTGATAGAAATTCACTTAATTTTAGTTAACACATAATGCCAACGACCTATCAACCTTGTTGTTTTATTAAGAAAAATGTTGTTTATAATATATCCTTGAACTTATATCGTTTTGTATATGCATGGAGCATTGTCTCGTCGTATGGGTACTCTTGGATTGCTATCCTCTGAATCATAATTTGTGAACATATCTAGCCACCAACGGCTACTTCTGTGCTCTATCGAAAATATTTTTCTTACATAGTATAGCATCACATGCCTAATTAGCTTCTGTAGTCGTCAGCCCATTAGCTGCAAGGCTAGTTATATTAGTTGGCACTGGAATAGTGAGGTTTTATAATATTTTGTCAATAACGTGAATTTATAAAATCCGAAGAATCAAAATGCGTATGAAATATTACCATTGATATATAGTTTATTGTGTCACTTACAGATATCATAGTATTTTGATATTGTACTCCAGCCAACTGGTATTTGTGAGAGCATTTGATTCGAATATGAGTAAATGGCACAACTCTAAGGGAAGCTAACTTAGATTACAAATACATTTTTATAGGTTACTACTACAAATATATACCCATAATTGCTATAAAATTTCGAAGTATATGCAATAGTTTACATGTTTTCATAAGGAAAATTTCACATGGATCATCTTTCTCTGTAACTTGCAGTGAACATCTGATAAACTATGAGTGATGTTACATGTTACCATTTGACAGGAGTTGGTGGTACAACTCCGATGAAACCTCAAACACATTACTAACTAAAATATTTAGAAGTTGCTACCAAAAAAAATCTATAACTGAAGTTTCCTACGAACCCTGATTATATCTTTATAATATTTCTATAGACCTTGTGTAATTTGGTTCAATAATGCATTCAAGTGTATCTAACACACACTAAGTTCACATTGTGAACTAAAAGTTATAGATTATTAACTGAACTAAACAATCAGTCCGCTGACCGGAGATTAAAATGTGATGAGGTTATAACTTTGTAATAACAAAACTTTGTTGTTATGTTAGCTGTTATATGGCTCTTACAGTAATCAAGAGTACTTTGTATTATAAACTACTGTAACAAAATATAAATTACAATAGAAATCAAAGTAGGTCATTGATAAATCATATGAGGCATATGTCATATGGCGAGGATGCGATTCTTGGATATTATAAAAAAAAATCTAGGGACATTAGGATCAATCAGTCATGAATAGTTTTTACACCCTCCCTTAATTTCCATTAAAACTAACTCTGTTATCAAAATCATTAAATGATGCTACTATTTTTTGGAATAAGTTTACAGAAAATAGTTGTCTTCTCTTTGTGGTTTGATGGATGGTTCTACATAGCTAATCACACATAATAATTGATAGTACAAATTAAAACCTAGTGAATGTCGTGCCTACGTATCATGTGAAAATGTTGCTCCTCAATGCATAGGGATGGAAATCTAAGAAATAATATCATCTTAGCATAAACTAACATTCTGTGTCTCTTCTGGAGGCCCAAGAAGATAATAGTAATCAGCACTCTGCATAAGCACCCATGAAGAAATGTTAGATCTAATTGTTTGTAGAGGATAGAATAATGATAACTCGTTATACCGTGTTCTATATCCTTTTATTACTGCAAGTTGTTTCTGAAAATCATGTCTAGTATTATATCTATGTCAAACATCCAATAATTGAACTTATATGTAGTTAATTTTGACTACTGGATGGCATAACACCGCTAAAGTTCGTGGAATGTTGACGACAAAAACAAAACTTTAGTAAATTGGTATGTCTAAAGGAAACAATGACCAGATGATCAAGGCTACTAATTCACAAAGCGTGACCTAGGTTGCTGAACAACCGGAGGCAGCTGGTCAAGAGGCCAAGCAGTACTGGCAGTGTTCACTATGATAAACATCACACTATTTAATAACATGAGAAGACCATTTACTCTTAACTATGTGAAGATTTGCGAATATTTTCCCTAGTTATTATGAAAGTTTACTATCATAGTTACATAGGAAAAGAAGAGATGTCCACTCCTCTTCTCAGCCACATATAAAATTCCATTGCATCATTTCAATAAAAAAAATTGTACACCTAAATTCAACATTGGCTACCACATGGCCACTTCATCTTGTTTTCTATCCGAGTAGACACCCAATCAATCTTCACTAAACTGAGTAACAACAACGGACTATAGTTTACATGCCAAAAAATAGCAACAACTTTTACGTTCCCGATAGGGCATTGCTTACATGCATTTGACAATAACTTAGTAATATGAAATTATTGTAAACATATCTAGAGCATCCATGTTTTCCTCATATGCTATCTAAAAGCAAGTACGTTGAATCTTGTAGATATTCATCACTATGCACAATTAGTAGCATTTATTCTATTGCATCTTAGGCAACACACAACCACATTTACCCTGAATCTTCCGTGAACTCTTCTAGATTGTTGTCCACCCCGAGCCATATAACTGTAGCATGTGTTCGTTATAGTGGGAGTCACTTCGTTGTGAGCATCATGGAATGCAAGAGTGTTGCCCATGGCAGTGGCCCAATGAATTTCTTTAACCTACCATCAATATGACTGCCATAAACCAATATCCATCATGGGATATATCCATATGAGATAATTAGATGCTTGATTGCAGCGTGGTTGGAACTTGGAAGCTAGCTTGCAAAGATAAGATAAAAATAATTCTGGAGCGAAGAAATTAATACCAAAGAGTGATTGTGCAATTTGGAGGAGAGTGAAAAACATAACAAAAATTTGACATCGTAAGAAGCTAGCCCTCTAACTTCATTTAAATGCCTGCAAAAAAAGATGAAACTGAGTTAGTGCCTAATTTGCAAGTAATGTGGTTACAATTATGCTAACTTCCAAAGTACGAAACTCTTTACTATAACTCCTACCATAATATTATATCTTATATCTTATATTTACTAATTGGAGGCACCTTTCAAGCCTATTCATTAATCCACATCATCAAAATTAATTACACCGTCGGATTAGGGCATGTACAATGGTTGATAAGACAGTCTTATCTTAAGTCTTGCATGTAATTTAAAGATGACAAAGAAATATGTCTACAATGGGTTATATCTTAGCCTTATCTCTTCAATAACTACTCATTTCTTAAAACATGGTGAGACAAATTGTGCTAAGAGGTCATCTCTTGTATTATTTTAAATAAAAGAAGACAAGCCTTTTCTTATGAGTTCTCTCTCCTTCACCTCATCATTTATTCTATGTGGCACTCCTAAGATAGCACCATTGTACATGCCCTTATAAAATTTACGTCCAAGATAAGAAGAAAACTTGCGTAACATAGATGGCCCTGTCCAACTAACAAATGGCATCTAGCACGTCTAATGTTGTGAAACAAAAAAAAACATCCAGCCGTTCTTTTCTCTTTTAAAAAGGAGATAGTCTCCTTCCACAACGACTGCCATTGAAAAGGAGAAAAAGAAAGCCAAAAAAGGAGAAAATACGGGATCTGATTTGATGACCCGTGAAACTCTTCGACCGCAAAAAAAAGGCCGATGAAATTCCATAACAACTCTGCCAGAGGAAAAAATACAGCGAAAAAAGAGAAAATATGGGATCTGATTTTGATTTTTTTGAGGGGTAAAACACACTTTATTCATCAAAATCCACATGCAGTGGGATACGTTTCTGGTCATAGGGCTGGCCAAACCACACATGGCGTCCCAGACCTTTTGACAAAGCAAACTTAGCTAAGTTATGTGCTTCATAGTTTGCAGCACGACTCTCGAAAGTAAAAATACAATGAAAGGTAGTAGCTCTATGGTTTATCTCGTTTATAATTGACGCATATCCTCCTCGTGTATCCATGTTGATGTCCTGGATTACCTGCCGGCAGTCTGATGCGATAACAAACTCTCTGATATTGAGGTCCTCCGCTAGCGCCATTGCCTCGCGACATGCGATCGTTTCCAGAGTGGCAGGATCGAGGGTTCCTTCAATGACCAGAGCCGAGCCTCCAACATAGTTACCATTCTCATCCCTGCAGACCGCCGCCGCCGAACCCCCACGTGATCGAACTGCAGCATCGACGTGGATTTTGCAAAATCCTGGTGGTGGCCGTTTTGGTCTTTGTTGTTGCCCCGCCGGGGTTTCGGTGGCTGTCCTGGGCCTTTGTTGCTTATTGCTCAGTACTCCTAGCTCGTCGATAAAGCGGTGGATGAACATGTGTGTCGCTTGGGGGCTTTGGAAAATTCCTTCATGAATAGCCTTTCGGCGAGCATGCCATATTGACCATAAAGTGACCGTCATGAGTATGAACTCGTCGTGGGAGAGTAAGTCCATCAAGGTGAATAACCAATTCTTCGCATTGGGCTCTGTTGTAGCTGTGATTTTATGTGTTACTCTTCATCTGTCAAAGCCCATATACTCCGTGAGGATGAGCACTCCAATAGCGAGTGGTGCCACGAATCTTGACTTCCACACAGTCCACACTGTCCCGAATCTGTCATGTGCCGATGTGCACGGACATCGTTCGTTGGCAAAGACTGTTTGGAGAGTCTCCATAAAAACATGCGAATCTTACCCGGGACGTTAGTTTTCCAAAGAGATTTCCATGACCCCTCCGCTGCTCTAGAGCTTGACGAACCTGCCGTTCCTTCTAACCAAGCCTCCCGCCTCTATCTTGTTGCTACTAGCATGTTGTAAGCAGATTTAACAGAGAAGTTCCCTTTTTTGTCATAGTGCCAGGCCCAAAAATCTGGCATATTACGAGTGCATAGCGGGATTCCAAGTATTACTTGTGCATCCATCGGCATAAACATCGCCGTGACAAGTTCCTTGTTCCAAGGTGCTGTTGTAGGTTCTATAAGTTCCAAGACCATGATGGGGCGATGGGCTGTTAAGCAACCGTATGGTTGAAGCATTGCATCACGTGGTAGCCAATTGTGTTCCCATATGTTTGTAGATGTCCCGTTGCCAATACGTTTGATCAACCCTTGTTTAAGAGTGTCACGTCCTTCAATGATTGCTCTCCATACTTGGCTAGGGTGATTCCCCAATTCTGCTGAAAGGAAATCAATGGCTGGGAAGTAGATGCTTTTCAACAAGCGAGCACTTAAAGTCCTTGGGTTCTGCAGTATGCGCCAAGCCTGCCTGGCCAGCATGGCCAAGTTGAACAACTCTAAAATCTTTGAATCCGAGTCCCCCCAATCCCTTTGGTTGTGTTATGGATTTCCAAGACACCCAGTGTGGTTTTCGTTTACCCTCCTTGCTCCCCCACCAGAACTTTCTGATAAGCATATTCAAGTGTTCACACAACCCTCTTGGCAACTTGAAGCACGACATAGAGAAAACTGGCACAGCTTGAGCGACTGATTTCACTAACACCTCCTTGCCCGCCGATGATAGGGTACTCTCTATCCATCCTTGGACCTTGCTCCATAGCCGGTCCTTCAAGTACTTGAAAGCACCATTCTTCGAGCTACCAATGTCTGATGGCATACCCAAGTACTTTTCGTTTAACGTTTCATTCGGGACATTTAAAATGTCCTTTATATCCTGTCTCACAGTGTCCGGCACCCCCTTATTGAAATAAATTGAAGATTTTGAGTAGTTGATGCGATGCCCCATCGCCTGACAATAAGTATCCAGCACAAGGTTCACCTCATTAGCTCCCATACCATTTGCCTTGAAAAACAGCAGGCTGTCATCAGCAAAAAGAAGATGGTTCACTGGCGGCGCCGTAGGTGCTACCTATAGACCATGCAGATTGGATGACTCACTCTTTGATTTTAAAAGGCACGACAGGCCCTCTGCTGCTAGCAAGAACAAGTATGGAGATATCGGGTCCCCTTGTCTGATTCCTCGTGAAGGTTTGAAGCTATGCAACTTTTTCCCGTTAAAGAGAACTGAGAACTCAACTGTGGTAACAAGCCCCATAACAATGTCAACCCACTACTCTGTAATCCCCAACTTAAGCATAATAGCCTTTAGATAACACCATTCAACCCTGTCATATGCCTTCATCATGTCGAGCTTCAGGGCACATGATTGGTTTTTCTTTGCCTTGTTCCTCTTCATAAAGTGCAAGCACTCATATGCTGTGATGATGTTATCCGTGATCAACCTTCCTGGAATAAAAGCTGATTGCTCCTCTGAGATAATATTAGGTAAGACTAGCTTTAATATGTTAGAAATAACTTTCGAAGCAATCTTGTATAGAATGTTACAGAGGCTGATTGGCCGGAATTGGCTGAGTAGTGTGGGTTTTTTTACCTTGGGTATTAGAACCAGAATTGTTGAGTTGATGCACTCTGCTGATTCGGTTCCTTCAACTCTTTTTAAAACCACTCTTGTAACATCATCGCCACAAGTTTCCCAGTGATGTTGGAAGAAATGTGTTGGGTAACCATCGGGCCCCGGGGCCTTAATCGGGAACATCTGGAAGAGGGCTATTTTCACCTCTTTTTGGCTGTATGGGGGCGTTCAGCATATCGTTCATGGCCTGAGTCACTTTGGTTGGAACCGTATCAATTACGTGCTCCATATTATGAACTCCCTCTGACGTGTATAGCTCTTGCTAGAAAGAGGTGGCCATGTTTTCCATCTACAAAACGTTATCTGTCAATTCGCCATTCAACTTTTGCAGTGCCTTAATTTGATTCTTCCTCCTCCGGTGGCTGGCCCTGAGATGGAAAAAATATGTGTTTTTATCACCATGCATGAGCCACTCAAGTCTTGCACGTTGTCTCCACAAAATCTCTTCCCTGTGGTAAAGTTCTGTTAGTCTCTCGACTATTTTTATTTCTGCATGAATCGGTCCAGATCTGTTTTGGATCACGCGCATCTCCTGTAGCTGTCGCTGCAACCTCTGAATCTCTTGTCTCACATTGCCAAAGTGCGTTCGGTCCCAAGTAGATAGATCAGAAGACAGCGACGTTAGCTTGTCGCGTATCTCAACGACAGTTTCTCCTCCGCTCCGCGCCCATGCATGTTCCACCACCGGCACAAGTCCCGAGTCCCTCTCCCATGCAACTTCGTACTTAAAAGAGCGTGGGGGCCGCCTGCATGCAGCCCCATGCACGTACCTGAGAAAGATTGGTACGTGATCGCTGGTGGCCGCCGTTTTATGCTCTAGACTCGCTGCTGGGAATGCTATCATCCACGCTGGATTCGCTACCGCCCTATCTAGCCTTACTCTGGTGTATGTGCCTCCGGCAACCTTTCTCTCAAAGGTCCAGGTGTTTCCCATGTATCTAATATCCGACAGGCCACACGTATCAAGCGCATCTCTGAAAGCCTCCATCTGAGCCTGGCTCCTATTCCCCACACCGTCGTGTTCATGTGCTTGAATCACCTCGTTAAAATCTCCAAGAACTAGCCAGGGTATGTCATTTTCCCCAACTATTCCTCTTAGCGTATCCCATGTTTTATATCGCTCGTTTAACTGAGCTTCTCCATAGACAAAGGTCACTCTTGTTCGCACATCAACAAGTTCATCTATCACAGCATCAATATGATAACGGGAGTAACCAACAACTTCAAGCTTTATTTCATCGTTTCAGAAAATACATAATCCACCACTTCTTCCCGAACTACTGACAGCAAAACTTTTATTATAGCCTAAAGAACCAGCCATACTCTCAACTCTCGAACCCTCTATTTGATTTTGATGACCCGTGAAACTCTTCAACCGCCAAAAAAAGACCCAGGAAATATTTTTTTGATGGAAGGCCATCTTTGCCGATTGTGCAATTTTCTTGCCAGTTAAAAAAGGAATAACATTAGATGTAAAAAAAGGAATATTATCTCTCCCTCAAAAAAAAAGGAAAAATATCTCCTCGGCCCCTTTCAGGCCTTCTCAACACACGCTGTCGAAATTAATTACACCCATGTGTTTAGGGGAATTAAGGCCGTGACTTAATTACACCACTCAATTGTAGAATTTAAGTCCAAGATAGAAAGAAACTTGCGTAAAAAATGGCATCTCACACGTCCAACGATATGGGAAAAAAATATCATCCTTCCGTTCCTTACAAAACTAGATAGCCTCCTTCCATAACTACAGTTACCGATAAAAAAGGGAATAAGACGGAATCCGGTTGATGACGCGTGAAACTCTTCAACCGCAAAAAAAGACCCATAAAATTTAAAAGTGTAAAACATCTCTCCTTCCAAAAAGAAAGGAAAAACATCAGATCAGGCCTCTCAATAATCCACACCATCAAATTAATTACACAATCTTTTTAAGGGAACTAAGGCGGGAATTAATTTCACCATTGAATTCTAAAATTTATCAGTGAACCGCAAAGGAACTTGAAGCCAGATGCTACGAGGGATGTGAGCGACCGACTACGACCCCAATTTCTTCTGATATAAACACGGAAAACTTGATCTTCTTGGCTTCATGTTTCGAGAAGACTGCAATCTAACAATTTTAATAAATGACTTATGGTCGATGCAGGTTAGGATGGTTTGTACCGTTGGTGGTCTAAAGTAGGTCGTGTTTCTATACTACTCTATAGTGTACCAATTTTGAATTTGGTCCCCTCGCTCTCCTCCTAGCATCTCAAGCCAAACATGAACCGTTGATTCAGCTCGCTCTGTTCAAGATCTACCATCAGATCTTTACCAAACTAAATCCAAGGGCTGAGATCTTCGGGATTCGCAGCCAGCCCCGCGCGCGCTTTGATTTTGGGCGCTTTGGATGCGCGCGTTTTGTTATTCTGGAAGCACCTAGAGCGTCCCCACCTAAATAAAATACCAACAAAAAATCCCGCACCATCTCTCTCTCATCGAAGCAGACTCTGTTTCGTGGTTTCACCGTCCCCTCGCCGTCGCCCTGTACTCGCGCCACCGCTTCCTTCCTGGCATCTCCTCTAGAGACAGATCTGCCCTACGCCCCCGGCCGCGGCAAGCCCTCCTCCCTTTCAACCCCAATCGCTCAAACTCGGGCCGCCGCAGGAGCTTTTCCTTCATGCGCTCACCACCCCTTGCTACTGTTCCACGTGGTCGCAGCCACCGCTTCCTGGCATCTCCGGCCGTATACGCATCAGGCCAATCCGCCCCGGAGGCCATAGCTGCTGCAAGTGCTAGCAGCCGGATGACGTACCAGTGCAGCCCGACGGCCGTGAACAAAGCATCCTCAACCTCACGCACTAACAACTTAGATGTTGAAGACGTAAGATACAATTTGAGAAAGTATAGCAGTGATGCTAATTTCTTTAATGATCTTTATGTATTCTAATATATGTGTATCAGATGCCATAAATCTGAACCCAGATTTTGTATTTCAGTATAGAAATCAAGAAATTATATCACATCATACTCTGACCACCACGTGTTTGTGTTTATGTCCACAAAGTTTCTTTTTCCGTTTCATTTCTCATACTTTCATAGAAGTGTTACAGCCATTTAAAAACCCATCTTCACTGCTGTATGTTACATTTGAAATGATCTTTTATAGAGAACACTGCTATATGTTACACTGTACCATGTCAAAATCTGTACTGACAAAACATCAATACTGTCTATTGTTGGATTATTTATGAATATCAATTAATATGCCAAAAAATGGTTTGCTACAAGAAGTTTTATGTGACTTAAGCTTCGCGGGCATATACTGCTGCATGCTCTGCCTATGCTTATGCTAATGTTGTCTACTATGTTGCTTAGCGCCTTGGCAGAATCAAGTGTGGACAATTATCTAGGAAGCAAGTGAATGGAAGTTCAAGTAACCATACAGCAGGATCCATTGGAATGCCAGTACGGGCCCCTTTTCAAGATATTACAAATGTGGTTGACTCACATAGTTTATTGAAAGGGAAACAAGGTACGTCCTTAATATTTCTGGTCACCAGAATATTGAAACTAGATTACAACTTCTTAGATGTTGTTATATAAATAAATAAAACCTATGCCTTTTCTATTAAAAGAGTGCTCATGTTTTTTCTGAAATGTTCTATTTATTTCAGCACAAAAAATTCTTGGTTCACTGGATCATCCAATTACTGGGACAAAACGATCAATCAATCTATCTGGCATATCCATACAGTCAAATACTCCTTCAACTGGACACGTAAGTCTACCAACAAATGCTTCCGAGCGTAAGCGTTATCGTGATCGGGAAAGATACTTGGAGATGACTCCAGAACAGCGCGCTGCCTACCTGGAAAGAAACCGTGAGTACAAACGGAGAAGGAAAAATCCTGCTGCAGTTAGTGATAATGAACAATCTGGGAGTCAAACTTGTACTTGTACCAATGGAAGCATGCACACAACTATTCTCACCAGTTCAATTACAGAAGGTACATATTAATGCAATAATGTTCTGTCTTATTTCTTTAGTATTACATAAAATTCTTCATGTCCTAATTATTACATGAATTGTCACTTAATCATGTTATGTTTATCTCCAAAACGGGCATGTATATGTATATAATAAAAAAACATGCTTATCATTCAGATTGTGATAGGCATTTCTGATGAGTAGAATATTAACATCCACTTCCTGCTCTACTATTATTTATTAATACATATTACTGTATAATTATGTTTTTTTTGGCGGAACTCATACCAATAATTTGATGAGCTTAAACTTTCTGCATCTTACAAATCCTTTGATTTGGCATAATCAGTCTGGTTGCTAAAAGTTAGACCACGATCAGTCCATCTGACATATCTACATCATGTAATCAATTGACAGGTACTGGTCAACATAAGCGTGTATCAGCATTCCTGGACAAGGGAAGTGAACATAAGAGAAGGAGAATGTCTAATGGGGCAGGTTGTAGTAATACTGGAAAGGGAACACATGAAGATGGTGTAGCCAATGAGCAGGAAGACCATGACAGCACCATCTATGTTCCAGATGGTTCTTTTCCTCCCCTAGAAGGTAATACAATTGTCACGGTGTACCATAGCTATTTCTAATGCATCGATCAATCATCAACTTTACTTCTCCTAAAATATTATTTTACTAATTGACAAATTGATGTATAGATGAAACTGGGCAATCTGAATATATGACTGAAGATGATGATGAAGATGATGAGGGTTACATATTCGCTGGACACGGTAAGCATTAATGTGTGTTCTTAGTATAAATAATTATTACTACCATTGCGACACAGTTTTCTCACTATTAAAAAAAATGGACAGGAACGGATTGCGTATTATCATATCGAGACCCAAACCATGCAAATTGTGAAATGCAAGAGGATCCTTTTGATTGTATATATCAGAATGTACCAAGTGGCCATCATGTTTTGGAGCCAGTGCCTAACTGCACAAATTGCAATGCAAAACGGTTCCAGTATGAGAATCCAACATTTTGTTGCATGGGTGGCAAGGTCAAGATAGTAACTCCATATGTTCCTGATGAAATGCGCCGACTATACACAAGTCAAGATCCTGACGCTAAGTACTTTCAGGACAATATCCGGTACTTCAATTCTCACTTTTCTTTTACCTCTCTTTGTGTTATCTTGGACCAGAGATATTGCAATAAAAAGTCTGGTGTTTACACTTTCCGTGCACAAGGTCAAATTTATCATCGAATTGATCAATTGGTTCCAGTAGAAGATGGCCCTAAGCATTTACAACTATACTTTTATGACACTGAATCAGATTTGCAACATAGATTTCGTTATTCTCCTAATCTTGATAGAGTTCTCATTGGAAAATTGGCGAGCATACTTTCATCTAATCCTTATGCCCAGACATTTCGAAGCCTTGGTTCAGTGTCAAACCTTGATGAGTATCGAATTGAGCTCAACACGGACATTTCTTTAGATCAACGAGTATATAATGCACCAACTACATCACAAGTAGCAGCAATCTGGGTAGAAGGAAATAATCCTCAGGGTCACTTCGATAGGAGTATAATGGTATATGGTAAATCAAATGATCCACAGTACATAAAAGCGTACCATGGCTGTTATGACCCACTTTCATATCCACTATTTTTCCCAAATGGGGAAGTTGGGTGGAACTTGAAAATACCAAAAGTGAGATCAAATGTCGTTGTTAATAAGATCAATCAAGAAGATGACTATAAAAAAGAAGGTAAATTCTGCCGCATAATCAACCGTCACTTATATTATATTTTAAAAAAATATTTATCTAAATTAAAATGTTTTCCATTATAGGGATGGAGTATAACTCTGGTTCATTTGTTTCACCAAGGGAATACTATTGTTTCAAACTGCAAGTGCGGCCCAAAGAATTTAACGTTTTGCTTTTTGGCAAACGACTAACTCAACAGTACATTGTTGATATGTACATTAAGATTGAGTCAATAAGATTGTCATTCTACCTAAAACCAGCAAACCAAAATCTTATACGAGCAGATTTATATCAAGGGCTGGTTGATAGTGTTGTTGCGGGTGAGACACGTGCGTGCATGATTGGGAAGCGTATAGTGCTCCCACCCTCTTTCATAGGAGGCCCACGGGACATGCGGCGACAATATCTAAATGCCATGGCTTTGGTCCAACGGTTTGGAAAACCAGATCTATTTCTTACAATGACATGCAATCCAAGTTGGGAGGAGATAACAAAAGAACTCGCACCAGGACAATTAGCACAAGACCGGCCAGATTTGGTAGCACGAGTATTTAAGGCAAAATTGGAGGATCTTAAGAAACTTATATTTAAAAAGAATTTTTTTGGTGAAGTTGCTGCTCACGTGCATGTTATTGAATTTCAAAAGAGGGGGCTACCCCATGCACATTTCTTAATAATCCTAAAGTCAGATTATAAGATAAATAACCCAGATCAGTATGATCAAATTATATCAGCTGAAATTCCTGACAAAAACAAGTACCCAGTGTTACATGATTTAGTTATTAAACACATGATGCATGGGCCCTGTGGCGTTCTCAATAGTAAAAATTCCTGCATGCAAAATGGAGAATGTAAATACCATTATCCCCGAGCATTCTCAGATGCTACATTGCAAGGGAAAGACTCATATCCAATTTATAGACGCAGGGATGATGGTCGTAAAGTGCGCATTAGGGGATCTGTTTTGGATAATAGATGGGTTGTGCCATATAATCCATACCTACTTATGAGATATAATTGCCATATAAACATCGAAGTTTGCTCCAGCATCAAGGCTGTTAAGTATTTATTTAAGTACATCTACAAGGGTCATGACCGTGCCTCTTTTATTGTAGAAGCCGCAGAAGGTCGAGTTATTGATGAAATTCTTGAGTATAGAGATGCCCGCTTTATATCACCTCCAGAAGCAATGTGGAGAATTTACTCTTTCGATCTGAGTGAGATGTCTCCTCCTGTTCTACAGTTACAAGTCCATTTGCCAAATATGCATTTGGTCCGTTATAAAGACTGTGACAATTTGGACAATGTGATTAGTATAGAATCATCTTCCAGGACAATGCTTACTGAGTATTTTAGAATGAACTCTATTGATCCTTATGCTAGAAATTTCCTATATAAGGAATTCCCTGAATTTTATACATGGCAGAGGAACCGCAAGACATGGAGACGACGTAGCAAGAGAATTCAAATAGGTCGACTTGTGGCTGCTCACCCTGCAGAAGGTGAACGCTATTACTTGAGAATATTGCTAAACCATGTGAGGGGGGCTACATCTTTTGATGATTTACGTACTATTGATGGTGTTGTTTTCTCCACATTTAGAGAAGCTACAGAGAGAAGGGGTCTCATAGAAGCGGATGATAGTATTTCTGACTGTCTCGCCGAAGCTGCCACATTTCAAATGCCCTATGCACTTAGAAGGCTTTTTGCTACAATTTTGGCATTTTGCGAAGTTACAAATGTTCGTGCATTATGGAACAATCACTTTGAAGCCATGTCTGACGATTTTTGTAGGGAGAACATAAGTGATGAAGCAGTCGAGAAACTCGTGCTTGGAGATATTCGAGATTTGTTATATTCCATGGGAAAGGACATCAAGACCTTTGATCTTCCAGATCTATTGGATGCTGATGATCTGGACAACTTAGAGGCGAGAGAATTGACTGAGGAAATGTCTATTGAAGTTGCTAAAGAAGACCTGGAGCTGTAGGCAACTTTAAACAATGAACAACAACTTGCTTTTGATGAAATAATGGACCACGTCTTGAACCAGAAGGGTAAGGTCTTCTTCATCGATGGTCCAGGAGGTACAGGAAAGACGTACCTTTATAAAGCTTTATTGGCAAAAGTAAGATCAATGGGTTTGATAGCCATTGCAACAGCAACATCTGGCATTGCAGCTTCTATCATGCCTGGTGATCGGACGGCCCATTCCAGATTTAAAATACCGATAAATGTTCAAGAAGATACTGTGTGCAACTTGAGTAAGCAGAGTGGGACAGCTGAATTACTTCGAAGAGCATCTTTGATAATTTGGGATGAAGTTGCCATGACAAAACGGCAAGCAGTTGAGGCACTTGATAGATCCCTGCAAGATATTACTGGTTGTAGATCACAATTTGGAGGTAAAGTAATTTTGTTCGGAGGAGATTTCCGACAAGTCCTTCCAGTAGTTAGGCGTGGCACTAGAGCCCAAATTGTTAATGCCACTCTTAGAAAATCTTATCTGTGGGAGGATATAAGACAAATAAAACTCTGGCGCAATATGAGAGCACAAACAGATCCATGGTTCTCTGATTTCCTCTTGAGAGTTGGCAATGGCGTTGAAGAATCAATTGGTGAAGACTATGTGCATTTACCTGAAGAGATGGTTATAGGTTACACACATCCAGAGACCTCGATTAGTAAGTTGCTAAACGAAGTATTTCCTTCACTTGACAATAATGAAAGATTACCGTCTTATATAAGTTCTCGTGCCATTCTTTCCACCAAAAATGAATACGTGGATGAATTAAATGTGAAGCTTATAGACCGATTTCCTGGAGAAGAAAAGGTCTACTATAGTTTTGATTCAGCAGTGGATGATACTCACAATCACTACCCACCTGAATTCCTGAATTCTCTGACACCTAATGGCCTACCTCCACATGTTCTCAGGTTGAAAATAAATTGCCCTGTAATCTTGCTTCGGAATTTAGATCCTCATAATGGATTATGCAATGGCACAAGGCTTATTATTAAGGCATTCCAAGATAATGCTATCGATGCTGAAATTATTGGAGGACAACATGCTGGAAAGCGAGTATTCATTCCAAGAATTCCATTGTATCCTTCTGAAGATGATGTGCTTCCCTTCAAGTTCAAAAGAAAACAATTTCCAATTCGTCTTAGCTTTGCAATGACAATCAATAAAGCTCAAGGTCAAACAATTCCGCATGTTGGTATCTACCTTCCAGAACCTGTGTTCTCTCACGGTCAACTATATGTTGCATTGTCCCGAGGAATATCAAGGCAAACAACAACAATACTTGCCAAGCCAAACAGGGATGTCGACCCATCAGGAAAAAGTACCAAATATATTGTCTATAAGGAGGTTTTGGCACGATAAATGTACATAATACATAACTGTCTTTGTTTCATATATATGAGCATGCTTTACTTTGTCTCATAATATTGGTACGCTGATAATTGTTGAGGTTTTTTTTAATAAATATATGCATATATTAGAATCATGAATAACATAGGCCTTATATTCTAATCTGTTCTACAGATATATGAATACATAATGTTTTCTGTTCAAAGAGAGCACGAATGGAGTATTGTGCTACTATTGTCAACTTTTTTGTTTGCTGTAGTTCTAAGTTTGTGTCTAGAAGATCATCGACTAGATCAGGATCCTTGTTTCATGTATAATACACCGAATCATTTTTTATGTGCAAAACACCAATTTGATTTACTAAGCTGAAATTTGGACATTTACGTTTTTTAATTATGCCAGCCTTAGATTGCACAGAACCATGTTTGACATTGCAGATTGGTTTTATACCATATAGAAGGTGTTGTTTTTATCTTGTCATTGAATGCCTCTTCGCACATTTTTTTGTCTCAAACTTAATTAACTTGATAAACTCTCATGTTGGCAGGGTCAATTGGAATCTTATGCCTTTATGGATCATGAACTTGAAGTGAAGGCTTCTGCTGAACTCTAAGCATCCATGCTTCAGGCAACATTACTATTAGATGCTAACTTCATTTTGGCATGAGCTACCCTCTTTAGTTGTGGATTTGAAAAATGTTAGTAAAAGAAGTGTATGTATCTATGTGGACTGTTGTATGTGACATAGCTGTCTATAAACAATACGTGAGATCAATCCTGAAAACAAACTCAGCTCGCAAATAGCAATAATTGTATGGTGGGCGATTCTGCCATGACCTATTTGGTTATAAGTTATTGATGTTCGACTTGTAGCTTGCAAATTGTAGTTGAGCTTTTGCTTATGTTGTACAGTGGGATACATTTTCCAAACCTATATATGGATGAGAAACAAGGGGTCCAAAAATTGGAATGATTACTTTCTTTTGTGTAAATTGGACCCTCTGCTATCTTTTAGTTCCATCTTAACTGGTTACTACGTGCAAAGCACGTGCAGTTTACTAGTATGTGGTAATTGTTATACTCCCCATCGGAGAACCTAAAGTGGACATGAAGCACCATTATTCATCTCTCTGATGTTGTTCACTTCGTCGTTGGTTCACCAAATCCACATACAAGTAAAAAAAAAATCTTGAACATTTTTGAACGTGCTACTTGATTTTTAGCCTTTTGGACTCATGAAAAACCAAAGCGTCCAATTAATATAAAAATTGGTATGTACATGCCTATCCAAGAGCACGCTTTACCTGATTATGTTTTAGAGGAGCAGACAAGATTCAACTGCATCCAATGTCGCGAGGAGCAATGTAGTGGTGTCGTGATGTTGTGCTGAATCATCTACATTGTCGATTAGTATTATGCATGCGCATAATACAATATCTTTTTACAAATATATTACTTTGTCTGACATGCATATATTACTTTCTAGGTGCAGATTGCTAATATGTATCTGCATATATATAGTATGTCTAGCATCCGTTTATTGTGGACTTAGAACAAAGAGAAAATTAGCTATTAAATCATTTGACATACGTATAAATCTTGAGATATAGATATGTATATAATACGGACAGAAAATATAAAAAAGTCGATCCACAATAATAATAAAAGAAATTCTTTAAGGATTGTGAAAAGAACATCAAATTTGAATAATATATGGTCCATGTAGTAATGAGAATATACGACAAACTCTTATATGGATATGTATATTATTTGCTATGATCTCGGGTAAGTTGATAGAAAACAGTGCACACATGTGACCATTATTATGTATAGAGACTTGGAACCAAACTCTTCATAACTCTATTGTGATTGGCAAAAATAAGATATGTCTCTTTAGGTAGGGCAAGAAAGGAACATATATGCCACAATAGTAAACTGATCTTTGTACCTCATAGAAACTTATAGGCCACGAATACATGATTCCCCTCCCGATGGCACTCCGGTGCCACCGAGAGTGAGGAGAAGAAGTTCTCCCCCTTGTGCTTCCTCCTCCATGGCCTCCCCCCTGAATGGGGAGAGGTTCCCCCTCTGGTCCTTGGCCTTCATGGCGATGATGGCCCCTCCGAGATCCTTCCCCATGGCCTCCGGTGATGATGGGCCCCTCCGGCAGGGTGCCAGAGAGGGCCTAGATTGATTTCTTGTGGCTACAGAGGCTTGCAGGGGCGGAACTTCTGATCTAGGTTATTTTGTGGAGGTTTCTGTATTTATAGGAATTTTTGGAATCGGTCTCACGTCAGGGGAGTCTCCGAATCGTCCACGAGATAGGGGCCCACACCCAGGGGGAGTGGGTGCGCCTCCCACCCTCGTGGAAAGCCCGGGACTCTTCTGGCCCAACTCTTTTACTTTAGGGGCTTCTTTTGGTACATAAAAAATCATCAAAAATTGGCATGTCAATTGGACTCCGGTTGGTAAATACAGAAACTGGCACTGGGCTCTAGGTTAATAGGTTAGTCCCAAAAATCATATAAAATAGCATATAAATGCATATAAAACATCTACGATGGATAATATAATAGCATGAATACTTCATAAATTATAGATACGTTGGAGACGTATCAGCATCCCCAAGCTTAATTCCTGCTCGTCCTCGAGTAGGTAAATGATAAAAGAAATAATTTATGAAGTGTGAATGCTAGTAGGTGCACAAGTTTGATCAATGATAATTTCAATCACCATTTCTAGCATCATTATATGTCATAACAGTAGCTCATCTCATAAAACTTTTCATGATCAAGTAACAAGCTATTCACATGTTAAAGTATAGATCATAAACTTTCTTCAAAACTAACAAACAGTGCTCTTAGTCATCAAACAATTGCAATTCATCCTATATTCAGGAAGGGTCTATGTAAGAGATTTGATTTAGCAAATCACACATACTCAACTATCATATAGTCTTACACAATTGCTAACACTCATGTGATATTTATGGGTTCAAAGTTTTAGTCGGACACAGAGAAAGACAGGGGCTTATAGTTTTGCCTCCCAACCTTTTACCTCAAGGGTAATGTCAACAATAATACTTTATGAAAACCTACATCCAAGTGGATATATATATCCGGATCGCTCCAACACAAGGTGCTTGCCAAAGGAAAAAGTGTAAAAAGGAAAGGTAATGATCACCATGACTCTTGTATAAGGGTAGAAGATAAAAGTAAAAGATAGGCCCTTCGCAGAGGGAAGCAGAGGTTGTCATGCGATTTTAAGGTTGGATGCACAAAATCTTAATGCAAAAGAACGTCACTTTATATTGCCTCCTGTGATAGAGACCTTTATTATATAGTCCGTCGCTTTTATTTCTTCCCTATCACAAGTTCGTATAAAACTTATTTTCTTTGCACTAATAGATCTTACATATTTAGAGAGCAATTTTTATTGCATGCACTGATGACAACTTACTTGAAGGATCTTACTCAATCCATAGGTAGGTATGGTGGACTCTCATGGCAAAACTAGTTTAAGGGATGTTTGGAAGTACAAGTAGTATTGCTACTTGGTGCAAAGAATTTGGCTAGCATGAGAGGGAAAGGCAAGCTCAACATGTTGGATGATCCAAGACAATATAATGTTTAGGATATAGGAAAACATATCCCATTAAGTTGTCTTCCTTGTCCAACATCAACCTTTAGCATGTCATATTTTAATGAGTGCTCACAATTACAAAAGATGTCCAAGATAGTATATTTATATGTGAAATCTCTCTTCCTTCAATATTCTTTCATGAATTGTTCAAGTGACCATTTCTGCGTTTGCTAACTTTCAATAAGTTTACTACCTATACTTATTCTGTGTGAAGTCATCACTCCCCATGGTATAAGCATATGAAACATATATAAATTCAGATTTATGATATTCAATTCATTCAACCATTTACTCATAGGATATATGTGAAGCACGTGAGTAAATGACAAACTACTCCAAAAAGATATAAGTGAAGAACACTTAGTAGTCAAATAATTAACTAGCCATGGGAGGATTCTTTTTCATTCAAGATTTCAGATCCAATGATTTTATTCAAACAGCAAGTAAAATTGAAAATACGCTCCAAGAAAAACACATATCATGTGACGAATAAAAATATAGCTCCGAGTAAAGTATACCGATAGTTTTGAAGACGAAAGAGGGGATGCCTTCCGGGGCATCCCCAAGCTTAGGCGCTTGAGTCTTCCTTGAATATTACCTTGGGGTGCCTTGGGCATCACCAAGCTTAGGGTCTTTCCGCTCCTTATTCTCCTCATATCAATATCTCACCCTCTACTACGAAAACCCTTATCAGTAGCGCTGGTTATTTGGCTATTAGTAGCGCGGGTGGGCGCGCTACTGCTACGACGCTATAGCTATTTTTTAGCAGTAGAGCTTGTTTGAACCAACGCTACCGCTATCTGTATCTAGCAGTAGCGCGCCTCTGCCCATCGCTACTGCTAATTCTAGTAGCATGGCCCAACAAACAAACGCTACTAGTAAGCATCACTACTACTACTCCAATACCCCACGCTACTGCTAGTATTTTCTTTTTTTTATGTTGCTGTATTTGTATTTTTACATGTTTTATACAGTTACAACATACACATACACTGGAACTGTATGAAAAAGGAATGTCTCATCATCATCATCGAAGTGGTACAACATAGTCTCATCATATCAACATAGTCTCAACACAAATGATGTCGATCTCATCATCATCTCGAAATAACGATACAAGTTAATAATGATGACATGTATCTTACATTGTCACCGTAAACACATGTTTCATCATCTACCTAAACTAAGACATACACGATAAGAGCGATCACGATGATCAAAAGCGGTATTATGTAGTAGTTTTTGTAGCGTCACTGGTTCTGAATCCCCTGGTTTGCTATGAATCTCAAGTAACTAGCTTCGGCTTCCGCTCTGCTATCAAACCCTTTCTGGCTTCTGCCGGAGAAGCCAGAGACTTGGGCCTGACACTCTGGCCACTCATCATACACACCTGGAACATGCCCTACATACACGACATACCACTTCCTCGCCATCGTTGATCTATGTACCTGTCAGAGATGCACATATATATACCATGAAGCGAATTCAACAAAACTGTTATGAAATAGAAGCAACATATATAGTAAACATAGTTAACAAATTTTATCGTACCGAAAGTAATTAACTAGAGCGCGGAACCATACATCTAATAGTTTCGTCGTATTGAGAGATTCGAAGTTTCGTCGTACAGAAAGTAACAAGTAACTAAACAGACACATTGTTTTTAAGCAGTGCACTCTTCCCATCTGTCCATATCCGGGAGGACATACCCAAGCTTAGTGAAAGGCGTCATGTCCTGACGCTATAGGGCAATGCGGGTTCGGACGTCAGCTCGCGATATTGGGCCGGCGTAGAACATCCCATTCTCTTCGAGGACATCTTTGATGATGATGTACGCAATTTCCTGTTGGATCCGGTAGAAATCATTTCGAAGTCGATTATCCGGCACGGCTCCAAAGGCTTCGGCCCATCTCTGGATATGGGTATCGAATGAAGATTTCATGCAAAGTGATTGCACATCCCTTCTGTACTCCATCATTAGATGGATGACGTAGAATCCATCATTCTCACTTCTTGCCGGTTGCTGGATGCAACAAAAGTTAGTCTTGTGGGTGAAACAAAGCCCGGCCTTATTTGTTTTTTTGTGTTGGATGTAGCCACCCCGCATGCTGAAGCCCAACATAGCTCTGTCCAGAACATACTTTATGTGTGTGTAATCTTTCTTCTATATGTTCTTCGACGGGCCAAATATAGAGCGCGGGAGTAACGTGGGTAAAGAACAATGAGAACGGCACGACACCCCCCGCTGCGCAAAATACACGATCAAGTTTAGCCTCCATGCGTGCAAAGTAACTATTGAAATGCACGAAAAGATGTATGTGTTATAGTGCTATCCGCGGATGACTTACGTGGGATGATAAGGTAGGAGAATCGTTTCTTTGTCATTATTGCTGACCAAGAATACTTCGATGTACTGACTCGCATACTGACGGTTGGCATCGTTGACTAACAAGAAGCCCTCATGCATGTAGTATGGGTCCGCAACCGCAAGACCGGTGACTTGCTCTCTCCTGACGATGTAGTTCATGTGCAGCGCATACAGGCGGACGAACATAAAATCGAGTTTCCTCATTTGAAACATCTGGAAGATGTAATCAAACCTCAGGAAGAAGAGGTCTGCGGGGCATGTGTGGACATACATCTTGCAATTTCTCAGCACATGAACCGTATAAAGTGGGTATCCTGGATCATCCGAGGCGAGGAGGCTTCTCTCTGTCGATAGCACATGGTCATGGAGTCTCCTGAGATCCCCTTCTATGGCAGCTAGTGCATTCGCCGGTACCATTGGCTCTCCTGCAACATGGATTAATGGCGCATGTTTCATCGGTACTTGGTCAACCTTGGTCGAAGGCTGCTGGCTGCTAGAACCAAAATTGCCAGCTTTATTGGATTTTCTTGCCGCCGGTCTCTTCCTCTGCTTCTTCTTGGTGGGCTGAGGTGCTGGTGGGTCTGTCAGACCCTCCCTGTGCAGCACCCCTAGTGTTGCCGGGCTCAGCATTGGATGACTCTGGCTAAGTAGTTGAGCTTGGGTGGAGCCGGCATCTGGAGGCGTGTCCTGCGAGGATTGCATGAACAAAGACTTCTTGCACTCCCGAGGACGTTCCGGCTCTGGTACATGCATCTCATATTCATATGGTTGACTCATTATTACTTCATTGTCAAAGGCAGTATTTAGATATTGGTTAGGGTCATCGTCGGCATCCTCCATGTCATCCTCTTCCACGGGGCAGGTGGCATCATCTGCCGGCGGAACGATTGGCCCTCCTTCCTCATGTCTCTTGATCTCAACAAGCAGCACAGACGATGGTTGTACTTGTGTAGGTGGTGTTGTGGTCATACCTTCATGAGGTTCGTTGGTGTGCTCCCTGCCACCTCGACATGAAAAAGTTTTTTCGGCCATAGTATCGGCCAATTTTTGCATTGGCCAAGCTGCATAGGGGTCTCGTCATCCTCTCCATCGGTTTGTATCAGACGAGGGAGACCCTCGTAGCCTGCTTTCACACTCGCCACGGAGACCCTTAAGACGTTATCAGGCATCTGCAGGAGGTGAAACAATCGATCCTTAGGCTTCACTATAGTATCCTTCCCCACATCCACTAACCCTCCCTCCATGTTGTAAATGAGGGTGCACGGAGTGAAGTCGGCCTACAAAGACATATACGTGCGGCGTCAGAGATCGAAAAAGAACGGCAACTGAAGATTAATTAATTAGTTGAGTTGATGAAGGTGCGACGACGCGTATTTACCATGAGGGCGTCGAGCTCAGCCAATGTCGACGGCCCGACATTCAAGCCAGAGATGGAGCTAGGGCTGCTGTGAGAGCTGGGCGTAGGAGCAGGTGCTGGAGGAGGTGCGGGTGCGGTTGCCATACTAGGTACGGGTATGGGTGCGATGTTCATTGAGTTGCTCCCGGTGAAGCTGGGCATGGTAAATTCACTTGGTGGCGCATTTGGATTTTGTTGCACCCATGTGACCACTGTTGGAATCAAGGTTGTAAAGGCATCCACGAAATCAGATCTACAAGCAGCGATTATCTCAACTTTGGTCTCAACTTTTGCTTTCTCCATCGCCCGCGCCACCTTCTCGTCGATAGTCACTTGACTGAACTTCTTTCTCTGTCTTTTGCCCTCGGGGTCCTCGCTATAATAGTACTTCCAAGTGGCCCCATCCCTGGCGCCATGCAGACGTCCATATTGCGGCCGCTGGCCAGGCGTGTGTCCCATCATTATGTTCATGGCCTGGTTGAAAGGAGTGTCCCACTTGTACTTCACCGATGACTGAGTCGACTGAGTCGACGAGTCGCTCTCGGCCGCCGCAAGCTTGTGTTGCTCTCTCTGCAAAATGGACCATGAATCATTTACGAATGCGACTAGAATGTAGTAGACTTCGTTGATCAGAAGCTAATATGTAAGGTGGTAAAAGGATAATTACCAGTATTCTCATGAATTTCCTAGTCGGCCCGTCGGTGAAAAAAATCTTTTTCTTGGGGTCCCACGAGAATCGGGCCCTGATGAAGTCGTGCTCCTGCTAGTCGGTGAACTCAGCCAATGGGTCTGGGATCCCCTGATGTTCACGTTCTGCGTCCTCCTTATCCCACAGGGGCCTCTTTCCTGTGTAACCACGGCTTCCAAGGCGGTGGTTCCCCATGTTCTTTGCCTGCAGCTGCTTGCCTCCCTCCGACCTGGCCTTGGCAGCTTCTTCATTGCAAGTCTCCTTGAACTTTTCAAAGTCCTCTATCGTAATTTTCGGATTGTCTGCAACAATCTCGGCATAGGTTTCATGGTCTACTTGAATCGCCTTTTTTCACCCTAGTTTTCCAAGCGCTCAATGCGTTGCTGAACTTCCCTAGGGCTTTGTTGTTGATTTTTTTCATGGCATGATCATCCCATGGGTCGACTTCGTTATTACGACCGGGGAACATGAATCTTGCGTGCAACCTAGTTAGAAGCAACTTCTTCAACTGATCATTCTTCCGTATTTTTGTGGTGTTGATGTTAGCGGTATCCCGTAGGATGCATGCTAGTTGGTTGCCATAACACGCTGCCACTTCTCGCGGCTCTATTCGCTCGAACTCGCCAGGGTGCACCGCTGTGACCACCAGTCTTCCGGTGTCAAGCTCATTTCGGCGCCGTGTCCTCTTTTCCTTCTTTCCCTCAGTGGCTTGGGAGGTCCCACCTTTCGTGCTATAGTTAGGGACATCATCAGCGCCAGCCTCAGTGCCGGTGTCGTTGGTGGCATCAGTGTCGGCGCCGGTGCCACCACCATCATCATCCGTCGGACACCCAGCTTCCTGTCTCTCCTGATCCGCCAAAAAGTCGAGGTAGGCGTGTGCTTGACCTAATTGGGAGTGAGAACCTCCGGCCTCATCGGTGTCGGTCATGTTTCCTAGGGTTCAATGTCGTAGTCGTTTAATTATCGAGCTTCATATAATAAAGTGAATAATGACAAAAAAAGTGACGACCTTTGTTTTGCTAGAAATGTCATTCATTCCCGTCGCGACAAATCTCAAGGACTCGATATGTCCAACTTTCTAGCACAAGTCATGCCGAAAATTTCGGCATGACCTTTGCTAGAAAGTGTACATATATGGTGCCTGAAATTTGCTGGAATGGAAATGAATCAACATTTCCGGCAAAACATAGGTCACTTAGGTCAATATTTTGCCAAATCATCAATATAAGCTGCAAAACTGATCTCACTACATAGAAGATCTCAATAGTTGCCAAATCATCACACACATACTGAATTAACTGAATCATGCATGATTCAGTTAACCGAATTTACTGTCAATAGCAGCAGCACACATGCATCAATAGCAGCAGCACACATGCATCAATATTAACACTAACTGAATTTTAAAAACAGCACCAGCACACATGCATCAATATTAGCACTAACTATCACTGGGCTAACACCAACACTAACAACAATTAACTAACTAGCACTAACAGCAAATTAAGCTAACTAACACTAACTAACACTAACAACAATTAAATTAACCTAACTAACACTAACTAACACTAACACTAACTAACACTAACCTGTCTAGTGCTAGCTGGTGTTGCCGGGCGTCGCCGGCTGCTTCAAGGCGGGAGGCGCCGAAGGGGTCGGGGTCGGTGGCCGGCGTCGGGGTCGCCGGGGTCGCCGATCTGCAGAGAGCGGGAGGGGGTCAGAGAGAGAGAGAGAG